>NW_018128126.1:1085227-1133947 GCF_001952655.1 Monopterus albus
AGAAGAAGGCCGTAGTGATAGATGTAGCAATCCCAAGCGATAGCAACATCAGGAAGAAGGAACACGAGAAGCTCGAGAAATACCAAGGGCTGAAAGAAGAGCTAGAAAAGATGTGGAAGGTGAAGGCACAAGTGGTCCCCATGGTAATGGGAACATTGGGGGCTGTGACCCCCAAACTGGGAGAGTGGCTCCAACAGATCCCAGGAACAACATCTGAGATCTCTGTCCAGAAGAGTGCAGTCCAAGGAACAGCTAAGAGACTGCGCAGGATCCTCAAGCTCCCAGGCCGAGCTTGAAGAAAGGAATAAGACTGCCCTGATGTGGGGTGAGTGGGGAATTTTTTTTTGTCAAGTTCTGCGTGGCATGTATCTGATTTAGCTTAGAATACCAAAGAACCTGTGATTGCGACAATTTTCTGGGAGAAGTGCTGTGTTATCTGACAGAAATGCAGGGGTGACAATACTTTTGTCCATGACTGAATGTGTCTAATTTTAGTTACTTATAACAGAAAACATTTAATTGCATTAAAGAATTTTAACACTGTTCAGTGCCCTTCTTGTTCTTGAGGAAACTGAATTCAAAGCTTTTAAAGACTTCTATAGGCCTCCACATATTGTGCCTATTAGACTTGCACATACCTGGGTCAGAGTGCTGGTTAAGGTCCATGGTGATAGAGAGATTGAGATTCTCAGAGCGGAAGGCTCTGTAGGAGTCATGAGGTTGTCCTGAGGTCACATCTGTAACGTTGTCTGCACAGCAGACCACTACAGCATGGTGGTCATGAGGATTACCATGGCAAAGCCATTGGAGGTCGAGGGTCATACAGAGGTTGGGCAGGTGCAAGAAACAGATATCATCGTACCTAATATGAAAAAAAGGCACTGGCATTACAAATACAGCTAATAATTACAGTTAACTACAACAGTGACTTCTAATGCCTCCACTTACTTTGATGCTGTCCTAACATTTACATCTAAGTCCCCTTTAAAAACAAACTGCCCAGGGTTCCAGTCAAAGTTCAGCTTAATCCACTCCCAGTGCAGGTTTTCTGTAGTGTTGTAGGGGTCCTGTAAGAATGCAAACTTACACTTTACAATACAGTTTTAATGAAATTTGGTTTAGCATTACATAGCTCTGTTACACAGAGACTAAAATGTAAAAATAAGGAAAATTAATAGTTTCAAAGTGGGTGGGCTAAAAGATGATTAGCAAGCTGATTATCGCCAACAGAAAAGATGTTTAGTCAAACATAACCTCTTCATCTACAGGCATATCACAACAGCTGAGACTGCTAGGTGCATCATGTTTACCTCCGTAGCTAGATGATGTAGATTGGCCTGATCAATGTTCATGACCCAGCGCCCATGCAGCAGGAGACGACTCTTATCCCACCAGGCCAAAAGAGGTGAGGGATCAACTGTGGGTTTGGTCAGCAGGTCAACTGACTGCCCAATCAAAGTCCAGGCAGGGTCCCAACACGGTCCCCACACAATCGTGTAGAGAGAGATGTTAGCTGTGAACAGACAACATAACACTCCTGATTGTGAGACATCCATTTTAAATGTTGAACCTGACATTACACAACATTAAGGCTGCAAAACTGTGGCTAAAATTATGATTAGGACCATTTTAGCTCAAAACTGATTCACAGCAATCAATCATTTTGTTTCATGAAACAAAATAGTTTCATAGTTTTATTTCATGCACAAACTTTACAACAATTGCTGCTGCAAAGTTGCATTTTGCTGTTATCTTTGTTAACATTTTACAAATATGCATTTTCTGCTTTTACAATATGGAAAGCAGCTACAACAGCCACGAAGAACCTGGCCTATTTTTCTACAATTATTGTTATACTGCATATGGCATATGTAAGGTTTCTCTCAGCCCAGATACCATTTTCTGCCTTTTAAGTTTAGTTCTGGTCAGATGTGACTGCTCATTCAAAAGCTGTGACTGTGACTGATCAGGTATAATGAAGAGATGGATGGGATTTTCAGGGGAACTGATATTAAAACATTAACCTCCACATGTAAAAGACAGCACTGGAGAGGATTGTTTTACATATATGCAGCACTGTTCTATCTAAAACTCACATTTGAAATCATAGTAGAACTTTAGTGGTGGCATATTCCTGTGAACTGTCACATCTCCCCATGGTGGACCAAGTGGGATAATCTCTCTGCGTTGAGCTCTTGCCTGTCCATCCTGTTCGGTCCCAATCAGACGGCCCGACAGCTCCCAGTCCCGGATCTCAAATAGGTAGCGAGGGTAGTCTCGAATTCTCACTGACACAAAGCAACCACAGTAAAAAGGTAAGACATTTTTGAATATGCTATGTTAAAACTAAAGTATAATGCCTTTAATTAGTTTGGTCCAGTTCAGTCTTGCTTACCCAAAAATGCAGCCAGTTTAAATTTGACTGCACGGCACCACTGGACCACGAGAGGAAGTCCATCTCTGGGAAAGGGACTGATCCCATCAATGTTCCTCAGCTGCTCTCTAACCCTCTCAGGTCCATGAAGGGACTGATCAGCCAGGACTACCAGCTCCAAGTCTGACACAGTCCATGTCAGCAAAGACTTCCTCATGGGTGTGTTTGCATAGAGGCGGCGTGAACGCTGGATGTAGATCTCTATGTGCTTTTTCTCCAGTGAACTATAGAGCTCTTCTATCTTTCTGGCAGGCAGAAGTTCTCCATGTTGCTTGCGCAGATCTGCCACCTTCTTATCCAGAAGCTGTAGACGCTTTGCACTTTCTTTACTCTCGTCCTTCATTAGCTCATAGTTGTCTCGCAGCTTGATTTCAAAGATGTCATCCAGGAAGACAAAGGAGAACTGGCTAATTTTAAACACAAGGTCAGGAGGCAGACGCTGGATGGCAGAGGCCTGACTTGGGGAGCGATGCAAAGTCTTCAGCCACTTTTGCACACTGATGGCCAAGTCAAAGGTGTTTGAGAAATTGTACTGGTAGGGGAATTCGACAGCCAGGTATGGGCAAGTAAGAACCCAGACACTGTTGTGAGGAATGGTGAGGAAGGGGAAAGTGTCTCTGCGCAGCTGCATCTCAGTCAGCTCTGGGTGCGTCTCCACATCTAGGCCTTTAAAGGAGACTATGTTGTTGCCGTCAAAGTTAAAGACCAGAGAAGGAGACCGTATGTGCATGGAGCCAGCATGCTTGGAAACTGAAAGGGCATCTGTGTGCAGGAGAATAAAGTTCTTCTCACTAACATGGGCTGTTAAACGAGTACAGCCCAGTTCAACACGCAGACACAACCCTCTACTTTGACCTGAAGCACTTTCACTCTCTGTAGGTTTGACGGGACTGTCCACTTCTCCTTTATCTCCATAAAGCATACACCAACAAGCCCGAGCTTCAGTCATGTGCTGATACAAGACCATGTGATCTGGTGGTGTCCATTCAACAGTGAGCTCCTCTTCACACTGAACCTGATTAAGACATGGCGACACAAAATATGAACATTGCAGGGTATCTGCACCTGCTGAAATAAAATCAAATGCTTTTAAAGATGTTTTTAGACCTTCAAGGAAAATTTAAGGCCCTTTGTCTGCCAAAAAAAAAAAATGAACACAAGGGCTAAGTGACACCTTTAATCTTAATGAAATGTTAAAATGTTTTTCTAGTAGTTATATTTATCTCTATGTAACAAATCTATTCAAAATGATCAAAATATAATCATCAAAATGTTCAATTGAACTGTGTTCCACCTTTGTGCATTACAGAAAACATTTGACACATCTAAAACCAAAGCTTACATAACCCTCACACACCACACACAAACACTCCACTCCCTCTCTCATATAAATCTGTTGCTACCGAACTGTGTGAGGTTTGTATGCTCACTTACTCTCCCCTGATGTTTCTCTCTTCCTCTCCTCATCTCATTTATATCTGTTCAGTGAAACTTATTCAATAATTCACATTAGCCTCCGCAGCTCTGAACTTATTTGTACTAACATTTTGTCATTGCCTTTGAAACAAACACCTGCTGAAGCAGTCACTGGTTTAAAAGGTCAGGTTCTGTCTCCCATTAGTCAGCATGTCACATTCGGTGGTTACATTGTAGCGCCATGCTAAATTCAAAGATGTCCAAATCCTAGCTAATATCAAACAAATAACAGAGTAAAGTATTGTGCTTAGCTTAGCTTAGCATCACTGGTAAATGATACATCTGTTTCCCGAACCCTGCTACAGTAAAAAGACTGAGAGAACAGGTGGCAGTCTGTGCAGAACTGACCCAACTGCCCACAATAATTTTAGGGGGGAAAAAAAACAAAAAACATGGCTGATTTGGAAAAATAACAGGACTTATATTTTACAATGTAACATTCATTTTGGTGATTGACGTAATTTCTCATCTGCCAGCATTATCTGCATCAACTTGACAGACTGTTCACGATTAAAATAATAGGACCTTTTCCAAACTTAAATTCTAAAAATCTAATTTCTGACATTTAAAGACTTTTTATGGACCACTGGATACCCTGATAGTAGCACAGAAAATCATTCAAGTCAGAGAAATAAATCTGAAGATCTGATTACCTGTAAGGTATTGGTGGTGACGTGGTAACAGAAGGCTATTGTGCTGACTTTAAGCACAGGTTTGGGGGTTTGGCAAGCAGGGCAACATGCTTCCATATTTTCTGTAAGCATCCTGATCACAGACAAGCTAACACCCTGCAGAGACAGCCTGGAGCTCTCAGCAGAGCCCAGGACTCCCACACTATCCATCCGCAAAGACACAGCTCCTAAAGAGAACACAAGTAAACAAAAAGTGAAAGATGATGAGAAAACTGCATACTGTATATGCTATGGTGTTTGGCATCACAAGATAATGAAGATGCAAAAGGGCATTGATGAGTGCAAAGGCCTGCTCACTCCTTTTTTATTGGCCATTGGTTTTCCTTAATCTAATAAATGTCAGACTATTGGTCACTGTTTATGATGTATTACAGCTCAGCAGAAGTCTAATGTTGCCAGTAGAAATCATTTTTTCTGCTAATTCCTCAGTTGTTTAGTCTACGATTATCAGGGAAATAGTGAAAAATACCCATCAAAATTTCCTCAAGTCCGATTTTACACCTTCAAATTTTGGCTACTGTGATTATGTTGACTTTGAAAATGTGTCAAAATCAATATTTTAACCGATGCATTTTTTGGGGGGCTCTTTTGACTTATAAAATGTTTCAATCATTCATTAAATCAAATTTTTTTATTCACTATCACTACATAGCTTGTTGTCAATCACCAGTAAAATTAACAGAAGAAGATCACTATGTAATTGCTGCAAGCTTACATTAGTCATTTTTGGCTCCAGTACACGCTACAGTTTTAGAACATCATGGCGAATGCAGCAGAGTCAGTGGAGAATGACTCGTTTACAAAAGAGGTTAAATGTAAAAGTTTCCAGAGACCATAGGCTTCAAGAGTATGGGAGCACTTCAAATTATCAGAAAATAAAAGGGGGTTTATAAACTGTTAAAGGTTTTGCTAGCATACCACAGCAACACTGGCACCTGGAGAGAGAACACACAGACACTATTATGGATGATGATCTGCCAGGAAAGGCAAAGCCACTGTTAAGTGTCGCCTAGTCATGTTTATTATATGATGATTAGTAAGGAGAGCTTTTAAATATCTTTTGCCCTTGTAGCTGTAAAAGTCATTATTAAAACCATAAACTCATCTGCCTGCTACTGTACATCAGAATTTCCACTGAATAAGTGTTTGAGAAACTGTCTGGGCTTATTCCATGTGGACTCATTGTACCAGTGTGTGTGTGTACAGTGGTTTGTGTCCGTTGTGTTTCTCACATGTACCTACTTCAGTTTGCTCAAATATACTTAGTTTACTGGCACTTGAAACAAAAAAATCCTCACAACTGAGAACCTGGGACTATAGAATATTTGACATGTTTCCTTGAAAAATGACTTAAACCATTATTGATTATAAAAACAGTTGTAATGCGTTTTCTGTCAATTTTACCTTATGCCTTATTGTTACAGCTCTACAGAAGTCACATAGTCCCTGTAGACTACAATGTTTCAAAAAGAATGTAACTAAAATGCTATCTTTAGGACATGGCTTTTCATTGAAACAATTATGAAATACAATATAAATGCATTCCACATAATGACTTGGTTATAAAAGCCAACAGAACGACATACAACACTATGCAAATTCTGACCTGCCAGATTAGAGCGTGTGAACACGTTAACATCCTCCAGACAACAATCCAGTTTAAACAGTAGATGTAGCTGTGAGGTGGACATGGGTGGCACAGTTTCATCACTAGAGGGAGACACTGCAGCCACATCAGACAGCTGTGGCCTAGTGTCAGGAGGAATAGAGATGAGGAACAACAGGCGAGACAGACACAGTGCACATGTCTCTGAAAGCTCAACCTGAAGGCCTTTCAGACGGGACTCCACACTCAAACTTGGAAAGTGGCTACTTGACTCCATGCAGGGTCGGTTGAAACTCCCCTGGAAAACAGACAGATTAAAAGTAAAAGAACATTAGCAATCAAGTATACCAATAAATACTCTCAGCTAATCAAACTAAAAACTCGTCTTAACCTGAAACTTATTCAAAGGCCTTCAGACTGCATCTGAAATGAGAATTCTGTTGGGTAACTGTCTTTGTCTGCACTCTTCTCAAGCATGGATAAGGAACTGGCTGGTCACACCTCATATTAACAGTACTCTAGTCACATTTGAGTCAGCATTTGGCGAGTTGTAGGGTTGTTCCCTCACGTTGCCAGACTGCTGTCAGTTAAACCATGCACCAAATCCTGATAAAGCAGATTAGCTTTAGTTTTTAAGGGTTAACTTCTTAATAAATAATACCAAAATGTTTCCGTTTTGTTGCTTTTGTTGTAAAGAATATACAGTATGTTAATGTTATACACTGGAACCTCGGTTTTCGTGATTAATCCGTTCGAAAAAGTCCGACAAAAACCTAATCATACGAAAACTGAAGCAATATTTCCCATAAGAAATAATGTAAATCCAATTAATCCGTTCCAGACACCCAAAAATATTAACAAAAAATAAATTTTATAGAGAATAACTATATTTTTACATACAGGAAACAATGAGAAATAAATATAAATGACTAATGAAATGGATAAATGAACATTTAACATCATTTTTACCTTTATTGAAGACTCTTGTTGTATGGAGGATGGTGAGGAGGGGAGGTTATTGTTTGGAAGGGGAATCCCCCTCCATAAGGACTTCATGTATCAAGGCCCAATCTGAGGTTACTTCCCTTCACTCATTTCTTCCGGGAAATGAGTGGCCGAGTCAGGCGGGCAGGCGGAACGAGTTTGGTACGGACTAATGACGCTGAACCGACCAATCAACTGTACGAAAACCGAGTGGATACTGGGACAAAATTTCAACGAAAAAAGTTGTTGAAAACCAAATCGTACAAAAAGTAAGGCATACGAAAACCGAGGTTCCACTGTATCTTTAATCTAATGTGCAGTGGAAAAACTGGGGAAATCAAAGATTTTTTCCCCCCAATAATCATGCAGTGAAAGAATTTCTGGGAGGAAACAACTCTTAAGATAGTTATTGATAAAAAGCTGAGTTCAGCTGTATGTCCTTGATATGATTTGAGTGACCACAATATCTTTATTTAAAGTGTAGGAATGAATCTAAATAATCATTATAAATAACACAAGTTTGTATATGCTTTCTAATAATTTGTTTTCCTACCTGAAGACTGAGAGAGTCTAGAATTAGTGCCTCCCCCCACACATGTTTACCCGGAGGGTGGGGTGCTTGCTGGATATGAGACCCCTGACCCACTCTCCACCAGAAGTTGTCCAGGCACAGTGAGGCACGCTGATGCACATTCTGGGACTCTGGGCCCTCCTTGTCAACTTTAATGTCAAGGAGATGCTGCAGTTCTACAGACATGAAGAGGATGCAGTCAATTTTACTTTGGGTAGTAATACTGAAATTTGCTCCATAGGCTCTGGCTGCATTCCATCTCCAATCTGTCTCACATGCGGCTCTCTGGAGCACTTCGCTAAAGATACGCATCAAGTCTATTTTTGACGGATACTGCATCTGACAAAAGGTTAAGCCATTCAAATAGCACTTTTCCCAAAAGATATCTATGTGAAACACAGACAGGCTATGAATTGATTAGCCTACGAGGATGAATGTATTAACAAACTGAAACCCAGCCACAAATCTCTGATTAGTTTCATAGCAACTTGACTGTAACTGTTAAATTTAACTGCTAACTGTAGTCTTTGTCTGTAGATGACAGCAGAAGTAGGAAATAAGAACAATAAACATAATTACAACAGACAAAAAGACACCATTACAAAGCCTGCTGACTGTAGAAGCACAAAATCCAGGAAACACATAGCCTACACATAAAATCAACACCACAATGAGCTGCTCTGCAGACACACCCGGTAGGAAATAAGAACAACAATAAGAACAACACTCCACACAGAGAATGGATCAGAACCATGTCATGGACAGAACATAATGCAGCTGGATCTGGTGGAAATGAACCATTACTCTGAACAAAACAATATGAAATGTCAACAGTGGAAAAAGGAGAATAAGTTAATGTGTAACACTAACAAGGGCAATTTAAGGAAAGAACTTATCTAATCTGTTTGGTATATTTGGGAAAAAAAACTGATCAAATAGTTGCGTACAGAATAAAAACCATGGGTTTATCCAGAAAAATGTGTTGTACAGGACTGCACATGTTGTAAAAAAACAAAAAAAGTGCTACTGCTTACCACAGGGTGCCATGGATATTGTAACACAAAGCCCTGACTTTACAGTGTAGCAATAATATCATATGATGTTCACCTGCCTTTGTCTGTATGTAGATCTGTGTAGCATGTAACAGACTTACAGTACCTGCACTGGCAGACAGGAAGCCAAGAGCAAAAGGTGCGGTGTCTCCCAGCTGAACAGATACATTAATGTTGGAAATAGAGGAGGTGATCATCACAGGAGCATCCAGTTGAGGGAGGTGCCTAAATAAACAGATGGTGGGCAAATAATCTAATGGACTACACAAAAGAATAAGCTGGAAAAACAATACAGAATGACCGATGCACATAACACACATGGGCAAGAAAGAGAAACTAGTATAATGTATTGATTACGATTGTCACAGCAGAAAAGTGGTTTCTTGTCAGGCAAAACAGATTCAATTCGTTAGAGAAAATATTTGGTTAACATGAATACTCACAACTATAGTTTGAGTTTTGATTTTGCAACTTACCGTTTTCTATGTGCTGCCTTCCGGTGGATTAGCTGTTCCCATGGAAATAGATTTAGCCAATGGGAGAACTCCTGGTGGCGGTAGTGGATGATGCAAGTGTTGACTGTGAATGACCCCGAGATGTCCATTGATGTGACCTAAGTGTACAAAAACGCAAAGGAACAAAGTCAAAATCATGAGTCAGAAGCCTTTTTGAGGAAATGTGAACCGCAAGCGGCTTCCTTACCTGTAGGGTTGTCTTCAAAGTGTTCACACATAGGATTCTTTGCCTACTTTGAGAAAGGAGAAGTCCATCTATCAAAAAGAAAACAACAAGAACATGTTATTCATAGGTTTTTCCCTCACCCAACTCTCTGCATTGTGCCTGGCACCCAGCTGTCCACTGACCCTCTAGACGGAGCTCCAGGCTGCTCTGAGGAAAGCTCAAGTCAGGAGAGAAGCTTTTAAGGGGAAGCTGCTCATCATCACGTTCATAGCAGACCTTTAAAGACTTCAGAGTCCAGTTCAGGTGTCTGTGCACATGGGAAAAGAAAAACGTCATAAAATGTTGATATAAAATTTAGGGGAAAGTCAAACTGTGCAAAACAATAACTGCATGCAGCTGGCAAATGCTGACTCACCTTTTCTGGCTGTGCATGGACAGGGTTACATTTGTATTATCAAATTCCACATTGATCTTGTGGGGAATCAGCTGATGAAACCGTTCCACAGCCTCAGTTTGAATGAACTCGCTGCTTTCACATTCTACAAGGAAACAGTATGAATACTAGTCAATGACTATATTATGCAAGTAGTAATATCAGAAATGCTAAGACTGCTGCAGATAATTCAACTAGAATACCAGCTAAAGAAATCTGTTAAATAATTGGAAAAAACATGATTCAATATATCGATCAAACATAATACAGGGACAATAGGTAATATGTATATCACCTTGGGTCTCTTCTATTTTTCTTTTCTCTTAACATATCTGCCACCTGGTGAATTGGTAAAACTGTGTCTATAAACATAAAGCATCCTGTGAATTAGGGTCAAAAGTTGCAAGCAACGACGCTTTAGAGCTTAGGTTTGTGATGATCCAAAAATATCTGCTGCATGGGAATACCTGAGTGAAGTAATGTATTGTTTTTTTCCCCTTGTGGTTGTCACTGTGTATTTGTATGTGCAGAACTGATGACCTTCCATGTTTGTTCTACTTTTATCAACTATTTATTTTTTCATTGAGTTATTTGGTGTCCCAAAAGACCTGCAGTCATATAAAGAAATAATAATACCTGTGAGAACACATTTAAAATGTGGTTATTTTATCAACTTTTTAAATATATAATGCATCAGCTAAATTATACAAAATGTGATGCCTGTTAGACGGTCTTGTAAAAGGTGAAATTCAACAGGTGGAGATTTGCTTTTGTTCCTTCCTTCACTTTCGTTTTTATGGTTATCCTCAGTTTGGATCAAGTCATGTCTGCACTGTTCAGCAGAACTTAAATGCACCATACTGGACACTTTTAACAAAGATTGTTTTTACTGTTATTGTTGTGCTCAATGTCCCTTGTTCCCCTATATGTTGTGTTCATGTTTTCCTTGTCTGCTATTGTGCATCAAATTTCCTCATGAGGGACAATAAAGATCTGAACTGTGGACTGACAACAACATGACATCCTCAACTCTTTAAATATCTCATGTATCTGTCTCTGTGGGCACTTCATGAGGGATTGTTGCATTATATCATGAGTGGTTAAATCAGAACACAGCAGAAATTGGAAGAACTGATGTGACAATTATCAGAAAATAAATTAGTCATCTGAAAAAGAGGGCGACAGTGGACAATGGGTTACAATTAGGTGCACAGAGCAAGGACAGCAATCATAACTTATAAAATATCTGACATTTTAATCAGCAGCCGTACTTGGCAATGAGAGATGACCATCCCAAGACTGACGGATCACTGGCATTTCTCTGTATTGTTAAATAATCAGAGATTATACCTCGAGTTTGCTCAACAGATGTATCATGGATGATCTTTGAGGGAGACGGGGGGAGCGCAAGCTGGCTGAGAAACAGTCCTTCATGCAGCTCTGCTATAAGTGTCCTCACACTCAGGGACAGAAAACCTGGCTTCATGTCTGGTAGACTCACATCTCCAGACAGCAGTAGGCTCAGGGCCACTTCAGCCAAACATATGTCCTACAGCGGAAAGCAGGTTAGTCACACACATTCAATGACAGGATTCTTTCTTGGAGACAATAACAAAACTCACCAACTGACTGCTTTTGAGAACTTTACTGCTTAGTTGTCCAACTGAGAAGTCCCATGCCAACCTAAAAAGTGTTTCAAAAAATATCTGTTTAGCATTTTCCCCGTTCTGACAATGCCAGCTATGTTTGAATAAAAGTAACAGCTCAATCAGGTCAATGGTAGACAGAAACAGCAAACAGATATAAAGATGTAGTTACCTTTTACTCTGATGGTCAAGTAACAAAGTGATGCATGTGATAGTCATGTGCCATAGAGACTCTGACAGTGCAAGGTTCAGCACTATCACATTAATTGAGCTGATGTGAAATGACAGCAGCTGAAAACACAAGACAGGTAATTAGATACTGTCTAAAAATCAGTTTTGCTAAAGACTGACAAATTGTGAGGCTCCATACTTGTGACAGAAAGCGTAGCATTGTGGGACTGACTGAAATCCTTTGGTGTTTGCAAGTTGAACCTAACTCTGGTTTCACCAACACACAATGCCAGGTATCTCCTGAAACACAAATACACAGATAACCCTCTCAATTACAAAATTAAATATTTTTGTATATGAGGGGTTTAACATTTACAAATGATTTGCTGCAAGAAGTTGACCTCAGATTATTTTACCGATAAAATACTGTATATGCCAACTTACGGCAAATCCTGGTTTAGAAGTTTACTTGAAATCCATATTCTGTCAATTTCCTGTCATAAAGAGAGCAACTGTTATGGTAAAGTAAGTCAAAAAAGTATAGCTGATATAATTTGCAACAGTGAACAAACAAGAAAATGTGCTAGACATGTACCCCTGAAATTGGAGCAGCTGCCTTGAATAAGCTCACCACATAGATGTCAAGTAAACATAGTGTGACTTACCAGAGTATGCTGGGGATGAAACTGGATACTAACTCCTTGGACAGAAAACAGTCCCACTGATTTGATGTTTAGATTAGCATTCAGTGCAGTCTGGAAGGATCGGACAGCCAGGGTGCATACAAGCCACCTAGAAGCACAAGAACAGGACAAATTTTAGCTTTTTTTTTACAAGTGTTCCCAAAATAAAGAAAATGACAGACAAAAAACATCTGGGGTAAATCTTGAAAGCAGTGGTTTATTCTAAATCATGCTGCCTACATAGTATCACTGGCAATCACTTATATACTAAAGTGAGACTGTAACCCACAGATTTCTTACCTAAAAAAGACACACAAGACAATCCCAAGCAGGAGAAGGAAAAGGAAGAATATCAGCAACAGAGACATGGTGTACCAAGCTGTTCACACCCAGATCTTGGACATGGGGCTGGTTGCACGTCTAGCTGCTACCAACTGCTGTCAAACAGGAAGAGATGTACTTCAGCTTACACACCTTACATTCAAGGCTACGTGTAAATGGTTGCATGCAAACAATAATCACTAAGTTGCCTATTACTGTAACTGGCTGCAGCAACAACTATGCTATAAAACAATAAAGTCATAAACATTAACTAGTTCTTTATATTGGAGCTAACGTTAACGGCTAGCTTCACAGTGCTAACATCGCTAAATAACTACAGTGTAGTTAAGTCACAAATGACACGTAGCTAAACTTTATCACTCGGTAGTGCGTAGAAATTATCTACAGGTACATGCTGTCAACTCGCCACCAGTGCCACAACATCGACTCGGTTCAAAGGGGTAGCACCGTTAGCTCAAACTAACCACACACGAAATAGTTAAAAGAGTCTTGCCGCCGTGTCATCCATAACCCAGTAGCGAATCTGTGCTAGCATGCTAGCGCTACGGCTAAGTTAGCTGCGAGACTAGAGCACAACTTAACATTCCTTTGGTAACAAACTAGCCACTGTAACGTTAGCCGTATTTGGCTTCCGTTAGCTACAGTTAATCGTCGAGCTTACTTACCCCGACATATTCAGCGTACTTGGTTTTTATTGCACAGCATAATGCTGAAAGGAGCAGTTTCACCTGAGAGTTAACTCTGCTCATAAGAGTAAACACCCCGGTCCTGTTCTGGTTTCACCCTGCTCAGCTAGTAGCTCACTTGACGTGAACCTGGGATCTGCGCCTGATGGTGGGAGAGGAGCTGGAGCACCGCCAAATGTAGGCTGCTGTTCGCGCAAATATTAATTTTTAACTACGCAATTAAACAAATGGCTATTCAGCTGTTTACTTAAAGCCCGCACACATCTCCTAAAGCAAAAATAAAAACATATACAGATAAATCACGCAAGAAAATACCTACATGAAACAGTTTACAAAGATTTAAAGTTGGAGAAGGTTAGTTTCAACTGCACGAGTAACATTAATATTACCTATCTAATTTTTATAAGAGCAAGATTCGATGAAACTCAGTGACATGACTAAACCTACTCCATGACTCCGGATGATTTTATGTGTTAACAGTCTGCTCTCACAACATGATGCCATATTTGACCTAAGTTTTATAGCATATAATACAAAAGGTTGAATTCCAGTACCAACTGCTCCAGGCCCCTGACCCCTAAATCCCCAAGGTAAGCTGCAGTGTGACTGGGATAGTAATTTGATTACTGCAGCTGCAAATATATGGAATTTGCACTATACTGAATCAACCATGAGATACTACAGGTCTTGCATGTTTAGCCTATTTCACACCGTCATCCTGCTCAGAAAGCTGATGGAGGGTCAGTGGGCATAATTTTGCTCACCCATATTGATGCCTTTCTTAACTTTTAGGAATAAGAAACACATTTTCCCCACTGCTTTATAGAAATCATGTTTATTCAAAAACCATCCATCAAATCAAATAAGTGGTCCTTTTACAAAGTGCTGTCAATGCAACTGCAATACATGGCATGCTTCCAGGGGTTAGTAAATCTCACACTGCCAGCTGAAGGATATATTACAAAAACATTTACACTAAAGATGTGCATCATCTCATCATCATCATCTGAACTGGTGAGAAACTGATGGTGCACAGTTTTCAACATTCTCCATCTCACGCAGCAGCTTTCTGCCTGTTGTGCTTGGCAAACCACTCATCGCTTTTATCATCGGACATAGCCTGAAAACAGGTTAAGAAGCATGAAGAGCACTGACAGTGACTATTAAACACATGTTGCATATTTAATGTAGAAAGTAAAATGTTGGAGAAACACCAACCTTATTGAGTAAGTCATCTCCTTTGGGCTCCACAACAGACAGCTGCCTGAAAGCCTCATCTCCCACAAAGCATATCTCATGGCCATCCTACAACAAACAGGCCTATTATGCAGTTTTTGACTGGACTCATTCCACATGAGTTAAACATTATTTAGGTAATGCACTTACTGGGTCAGCCAAAATAACCACTTCTACTGTGGCCTTTCCAGGAGTGTCCAGGCTGACTAATGGAGTGAGAACTTTCTGATTTTCTTTTTTCATCAAGGCTTCGAGGTCAGGCAGCTGAGGAATGTCATCAATATATATTACATTTATGATAATAATGAATGATATTGTTTCTAAAGGATTTAGAAAGATTTATTCATGAAAACATATTTTACTTGCTCCCGTGGGCACGAAAATGCAATTCTCCCAAAGGCTGTTCCATGATTTACTGGCCCACCAATATCAAGGAGCTCCAGTTTGCACTGCACAAACATAAAGGTATACATCATGAAATCATGTACATTAAAATATATTCTTCAGCCACTGACACAAAATAAACAAACAATATGAAAATTAATAGTATATCAATTTATAACTCCTTCAAGTCTGAAAACAAAGCAAACATTTATTCTGTTTTGTTGAGACTTGACTCACTTGTGTGTCTGAGAATCCCATCAGCACTGTTTTCTTTTCCTCATTCCTGTCCATCACCTTCATTCCTAAGAGTGTAGACCAGTAGTGGGTTGATTTCTGGAGGTCTGATACAGCAAGACAAACCTTCTGAACAGGGTCTGCAAACAAAAGATCACAGGTTACAGACCTGTGGTAAAAAAAGTTCAGAGTGCTGAACTCCTACAGTGACTTCACTAAACGCTTGTTGCTGAATACTAACCATCTGACCAGATTGCACTTGCTCATGTGTCTTCAGCTCTGTACAAAAAGCTGTGTGCATGAAGCACATGGTCATATGCACTGTCTTGCATTGCAACGTTTTTGTCATTTACTATTTAAAATATGATAAAGCTAAGCAGCCATGAGTCAGATAAACAAACAAACAGATGAACAATCATGATGTTATCCATCCATCCATTATCTATACCACTTATCCCAAAGAGGGTTAAGGGGGGCTGGAGCCAGTTCTAGCTGAGATCGGGCAAGAGGTTTGGTACACCCTGGACAGGTCAATGATGCAGTCATTTTATTTTATATTTTTGTCAAACATACTCAAAGGCTTTAGGGCAGCAGCTAATAATTATTTTTATTTTTTAAATGATTAAATTAGTTGTTTAATCATTAAGCTGTGCTTACTTTGTGCAGTGTCTGTCCAGTGGCCAAACATAAATAAATATTACTGTAAATACATGTTAAACCAAGCAGCTCTTTGCATCTGTATTTTACTTGCTACCATCTGACAGAATTACAAACATTTTAATTGCACTGGATAATTTACAATGATAATGTCATGCCGGACGATGCATGAATGCAGCCTGAGCCACTCACCAGTGGGAGGCTGCTCTTTGTCCACCAGGTAGAAAGGATACCCTCCTGGGGCTTGGGTCAGATATAGAGCCTCTCCTACCTCAGTGAGGGGCCACCCCAGACGTTTAGCGTTGCTGACAGCTTGGCTCGACTGCAGAGTGAGCCCCTAAAGCCAGAACATGAATAACAATAGCTTTTTTTCAATGCTCTTGAAGCGTAGGCCTATGTACACCGTTGTCCTCTGTGCAGTGTCCAAATAAACTGTCACGCACCAAGAAGTCGTTGCCGAGTTGATACCCTCCCACACCATAATTATATGTCAGTTCAGCCACAAAATGGTCATCTTCTGGACCAAAGCCGACCATTGTCTTGCTCCATTTTCCATCGTAGGGACTGTATTAACAGAAAAATGGCAATGGTCAGTATTGGGATATTAACAGCTCATAACAACTGTTATGCAGAGCTGTAGCCTACTCTGCGAGTACAAGGTTCAGTTATTTTTGAAATATATATATATATATATATACCCATTGCATGCTGCTTTGCAGCCTTCCTCAAACTCTTCGTGGCGTAAAACCTGAAACAGATAAGAAGGGACAAGATAATGGGCATTAAGCATGCAACCACACTCGAGTTTCAGGTGTGTGGCAGAAGAGAAATTGTCTACGTAACGCTGTGCAAGACTGTGGTTGATCACCACCAGTCACATCTGGCCATTACACGAAACGCTGAAAAATACCTTCATGCCCAAAACATCCCGGTAAAATGTGGCTGTTTTGGCCCTGTCACCAACTTTGAAAACAAAATGTAGAGCTCGCCTCAAAGCCATGATGGCGTCTATAACTCGACGTGGAGGGGCGCGATTAAGCTTCCTGGGTGTTCGATTTTTCTATCGCCGACTTAAAAAAAAAAAAAAGTCAGTATAATGGCTTTGCAAAATAAGTAAATAAAATGCAAATACAACTAGATATGATATCAGATGCTCAAAATAAAAATAGTTATTATAATGGTGCAACGACCTTTCTCAAAAATCAAATTTAAGAAAACTATGTATGCTCAATTCTCACATTCTCGCGTTTTACAGTTAAGCATTACCTTTAACATGCTGAATAACAAAGAAACAAAGAAAACCCGATGTAATTTGTCTGCTAACGTATTTTTGCCAATGAATATATTGTTAATCGATGAGCTAAATGAAATTTAAACACGCAGGTGTAGTATCAGCAAAGCTACAACTAGGGGCGCTAGTATACCAATCTATTACACCAGAGAAGAAGAGATGGGGCAAAAATGGCTGCCTACATGAGGAGTGTGTTGTGTCTTTTCCCCATTGAGCTTGGTGCTTTTCTAACAAGGGGAAATGGTATAATTGTGAAGTCACAACGGTATGTACGCGGACTGAGGAGGAAACCTGTCAGGGTATTGTTTTCAGATACCGAAACGGGAAAAGTGGTCAAGGCCCCGCCAACCCAGGGTCGACCTGCAGAGCAAGATGTCAGGAAGAAAGGGAAGGAGGTGAAAGTCACATCTACAGCAAAGCATGACGAAGAAAGTGGTTTTATCAAAGCGAAGAGTAATGTGCGATCAACTACACAACATGCCCACGTTGTTACAAAGGACCAAATTGATGGACTGCACTTCGAGAGGGCTTTCCCTGGAGACAAGAGATTGGCGTAAGCAGCACTGCATGAAGGCAGCGGTGATTTATTAGTGATTGTCTCAGGGCAGAACACTGGAATTCGAAGGAAAAACTCAAAATGGTTAATCATATTTTATCACTAGAAAGTAGTGGGACACCGTGTTAGTTAGGACCCTTATTGACCCCTACTACATTTAGATCATAAAAAAAACAATCAAAACCTTACCTGGGGCTTCAGGGAATTATGGTGGTCATTGTCCACTGTTTCCTGACATTTTATACACCAGTCAGTTAAAATAATTGTCACAACCTTACAGTACATTTGCTCTATTATTGTATAGGCCTAATACTACCTTTTCAGAGGTTTTGTGTGTTAATTACTTCACACGTAGAACAGAAAATTAAGCAGTTTGATAAAACATAACAAGTGCGCTTAATATAAATTGAAACAGTTTAGGCCTTTACAATAGATTTCGAATCTCTACAAGATGGAGGATTGTTCATGTACTTCAGTGGATTTATTAGTGATTAATCTGATATTTTTGACAAAGCATATAGGGTAAACCTGTGGCTTCTGGGGGGTCTGCTTGGCCATCCCACCTTGCTTGCTTTCTGGATTAGAAAACATCTAATGTTTACATTATTTTAGATCTAAAATACCCAGCAGTGTGAACAAGTTAAAGGTAGGGTTGGCAGTTCCTTACAAAACAAACGGGTACTGTACTTCAGAGGAATCCAGCATTGATGAGCTGATCATTCACCACCCCAGGGGGCTTCACAGGCCAGCTGCTTGTAGGTTAGACCCAGTCAGGTAAAACAGCGAGTCCCAGGAACATTCCTGGACATGCAGTAACCTCAGTACCTGTATTTTTCTCCATATCCTCTGGTCACAGTGCAGCAGCAGAGGTAAAATAGATCCACAAAACTGAGCAGTCCAAAAATTCCACTTTCACAATGCCACAGGCGGATGTCAGGCAAGCTCACATGAACACACAACTGCCTGGAGATTATGACCATTCAAGGAAATCCTTACTTAATTTTGTTAGAAAAAAAGTCTTCCGAGCGCGAGTTTGTGAGACATGTATAAACCCGAGTTGCTTCTGTATAGAAGTACTAGAACATACATACACCTCCATTTTTTTGAGCTTTAGGTCATGTCTAAGATGATAATTCATCGTTGTAACATTGTAGATAAGTTAGAAAACAAGGAAAAGCATGCCATGGACTCATTAAGTACAATTTGCTTTTAGTACTTCCATATATTTACTTAAATGAAGCTTTGAATGCCGGCCATTCAACTTGACATTTTCTGTTTCAGTTGTTGTGGAACATAATGGCTTCCTAAAATTCACACAGTTTCCAAAATAATAATCACAATTCTGATCATTTTTCATGTCACACTGTCTGTACTCTCACTCTGCCTCTCCCTACATCTGTCCTGCAGGAGGTTAGTCAGTGTTGCTCGTTCCAGGACGTTTCGGGAGCACCAGGGTAAAATTGTCCTGGAGGGCAGGCGTTTGATCTGTGATGCCCTGGATGCTGGTGCCAGCCCACAGACGGTGTTTTTCAGTATGGTGGATCGACTCCGAGAGTTGCCCTTAGACAAGCTGAAAAGGGCCACTCTAGTTAAAGTCAAGTTTGAGGATATCAAAATTTGGTCTGACCTGGTGGCCCCACAAGGGGTAATAGGTAACAAACACATTTTTGGTTTTAAACTGTTATAAAGCTTTGTTATAAAGCTTTGTGCTGCTGCTGACTACTTCTTCCTCTACAGCCATATTTTCTCGTCCAGACCCGTCACGGTTGAACTTCGCAAACAGAGGCCATTCTGTGCCTTTGAGTTTGATATGTGACAACATCCGAGACCCTGGGAACCTTGGAACTATGTTGCGATCTGCTGCTGCTGCTGGTTGCCATAATGTCCTGCTCACCAAGGGTATGCTCATTTTATCATTTAAAGCTGTGAACAAATGAACTCCACCCCTTCAAGATGGCTTGGCTTCATTGCTTGTGGTTTATCAGATCTGTTCACTTTTTTTCCCGCTGTCAGGTTGTGTTGATGCTTGGGAGCCTAAAGTTCTTCGTGCAGCAATGGGCGCCCATTTCCGCCTTCCCATCTTTCCTAGTCTAAACTGGGATGACATTGAGAATCATCTCCCTACACCTGTGACTGTCCATGTAGCCGACAGCAGCTGCGACGCTGGCAGAAGTAGAGAGACAGAAGATTCACAAATCAACAAGGAAAAAGACTATGACTCTGAGTGGGAATCTGAAGATGAGGGACTATCACTCCCCAGAGTGGACGCCAAGCGGTACCATGAGAGCTGGGCTCAGAGTCCCACTGCTCTTGTGATTGGTGGAGAGACCCATGGTCTGAGTGTAGAAGCAGTGCAGTTGGCTGAGAAAACTGCAGGTCACAGGCTCTTTATACCTGTTGTTCCTGATATGGACAGCTTGAACTCAGCCATGGCAGCAAGTATTCTTTTGTTTGAGGGCAGGAAGCAACTGTTAAAACTAATGCAGACATCTGAAAAGAAACTGAAGTCTCAAGCTGAGAGGTAGTTTTCATAATGTTCAGTCTAAATATGCCAGTGTGACTTAAAGTGTGTATTTTACAGGAATAACCTATGTTTAACATCCTATATCCTGTTGTGCTGATAATAAACTTCAACTGGGGATTTAGAAGTGTGACTCAATTCATTCATTTATCTGCTGGTTTCCCTCAGTTAATAATTGTCTCTATAAAATTTCACAACATAATGAAACTGGTTATCAAAGTTTCCTAGTGTGGTTCAAAGTTGTATCCAGCCATCAGTCCAAACCCACAGGATTGTCAGTGTACTACCATAGGTAGCAAAGCCGAGGAGCAAATTCTCATATTTGAGAACTTGAAACCAGACAGTTTGGTGTAACAACATTTTTATAGTCTGATCTGAAATGAGAAGAATCTCCTGAATAACTTTAAAATGGCTCTTTGAAATTGTTGTTGGAGAAGAGCCAGAGATAACTTTACTTGAACAGGAATTTTTTTCTGCCTTGTCAGTGAACATATTTGTCCTCTTATGCTTTGTATACTGCACTGAAAACTTATCTAGATGCTTGTTAAGCTAAAGTTAGTGTAACTTTTTTCCACTGGTTAGTAGCACACATTACTGCACTGACCGCTTGTAGCATAGCTTCCCATCTCTCAGTCACGACCATAAGCTCTTAAAGGGGAGTCCTAGCTGGTAACACAATAAATAATCCCTAATCTGTTAAACATCATCCAGTGTCTGTGGCAGCTGTATGATTACACTGGCCAACAGAAGTGAGGATACACACATTGGAGGAACAATGGCCGTTGTGTGATGTCATGTGAAAAGGGTCCATTAGGTGGTCTGCATATGACATGATTTCACTGTTGCTGCCAGAGTGTAATGGCACTTCTTGGATGACAAAGGCATCGATACAGTTGACTGGTCCTCAGGTTCCCCTGTCCTAAATCCAAATGAGTACAGATGGGCGTCCAACGCCACCAAGTACCACCACAGACTCTCCTGGAGCTCACTGAAGCCCTGATCCAGGTCTGGGAGGAGATCGTCCAGGACACAATCCACCGACTCATGAGGAGCATGTCCAGATGTTGTCGGGAGTGTATACAGGGATGCGAGGGCCACACACACTTCTGAGTTACATTATGAGTTGAGATGAAATTCACACAACTTGGATGAGCCTGTGATTTCAAATTTTCACTTTATCAGTGTGATTTTGAATGTAGCCCTCCATGGGTTAATGATTTTGGTTTCCTTTGACTGTTGCCAAGCCATTTTGTTCTGCAGAAATTACGCAGTGTACATTTGTAAAGGTTTTAAACTTGAAAAATTTGTTTTGTGGTCCCTTACTTTTTTTGACCAGTGTATATTTGTAGAATCCTTAAGAGCCTTTAATAGGTGTATGCACTTAAGGCACATTTATTTTTTTATGAAGTCCAAAACTCACCATGTCAGTCTTGTGTTAATATGCTACTCAGTATCTGCAGCCACAATATCTATGTAAATACACCCCCCACCCCCACCCCCAGCACACACATACAGTGGTATAAAGTGCAACGTCACCTGTAGTTTGCACATGAACAAAACCTGCATAATAAATGCAACATTTACTTTCAGTTTCTTTGAGCCCATGAGTCTTACTGAAATAACTAACAAAGAGACATGCACTGTTTGTATTTTACATATCCAAGAGCTAACTTTATTGAGAAAACCTAACATAAACAGAACTTTGTGCTTGCCAGTGAATTTTTTATGGGTGTGCGAAGTCTTGACTGAAGTAATAGAATAAAAGGATTTACACATTCAGCACTTTTCAAATGCCATTTTTGTGCCTTCAGAAATAACCCGGCCTTTTCATTAGGGGACCTTCACAGAAAATCCTCATAATGACTTTTGAGATGAGAATCATCCATTAACAACTGGCTGGAGATGACTTTCACTCACATACACACACAACAAGACACATGGGTTTTCAAACACCAGTCACTGGTCTGTTACAGGCAAGTAGAACATGATCTTTACTGTACGTGCCCCTGTCACTGGTTCTTCCTTTCTTTAAATAGGGACATAAAGGCTTACATCTACATCCGACTGAGGTTTAGCACATTTACATGTAAGCGTACATGTGAATTACAAATACATTTTCAGAGATTTTAGGAAAGAAAAACAGGGATCTGGCAGACAAAATGCAAAGAAAGCAAAGCATCAGAACAAGTAAGTAGGTCCACTGGGTAATTATCTGGGTTTCTCTATGTAGAAATGCTATTGTGTGGAAAAAAAGAAAAACATATACATTAGTGTTGGGACTCTAGTCAATGCAAGGCACCACAGGAGAAAGAGGACTCCATGAAAAGAGGAACATGTCTAAAAAAAACAAACAAAAACAGTTAAAATGTCAGACATGTGAGACATGTCTCTAACAAGTGAGACATGTCTCTAACAGACGGGGGAGTGGGAGGCTGGGAAGGGTGAGGGGCATAGCAACAGGTCAGGGTTTAGTGATGGAGTGAGCCCCATACATTATGTCCAATTTACATTTGGACTTCCTCCTTAGATGGGGTCTGGTTTGAGTTTTTCAGCCAGGAAGTCGCTGACAAACTGCTCCACTACAGTCGGCGTAATCTCCTCAACATCGCGAACGTACTTGGCACGGGCCAACATGTCCAGGATAGGGAGCAGAGGTGCCGCTTCTGGGAGGTTAGTGTAGTCTCGCAGGGAATCACTCATGTCATCCTGTAGTGAAAGAGACGGAGAAAAAAGAAAAATACACTGACCGGTGTGTGATTACAGCTGTGTATTTGTCACATGCACAGACCAGTTGTGAGTAGCTATTATTTTGTCTTGTTTTCATGCAAATAAGTGAACAACATGAGATCTTTAGCACTCTTTAAATCATTTAAATAAAGTACCATGAGAAGTAAGAATATAGATTTATACCATCTCATAATCTGCCCATGCTCACATGACATTTGCATTACTGCACATTTCTCTGCTGATCATCAGTTCGTCACACGGGGCCCTTCAGTTGAGCTGTACCATGTTAAGATTGGACTGTAATTCAGACCTGCCTAGCGGAGTCTTTAGCAGTAACAATAATAAACTCCTCTCCACTGTGTTCCTGCAGGCTGCCCACAGAGACCTGAAAGCCGGTACTCAGTCACACATCTTGCTCTGTTGAAGGGCAGGATGTTGTCAGGTCCCCACCTAGTTGCTTCCTAACATTTTCAAAAGCTCACTCCCATCAGATGCAGGTCTCATCACAGAGCAACTGAACAGTGCTGTACATATGGGCAGGTGAGAGAGCAGCAGACAGAGTGAAGGAGTATGTTCAAGCTTGATCTAGTGGGAATTCCACTTTTATTTGTTTGCAGTCATTTTAAAAAGGGCTTCACCCATGTTCTGCCTGAGGCTTGATGTCACCTTGCACCCTATAACAAGTCAGGATTACAACTCCTATAGCTGTACAGTAGGTAACAGAAGACTTGCTACCCGACAGCCTTTCAACAACTTCCAAGCAAGCTTGAAAGAGCTATTAATTATGGAGGCTCAATAAGAAATCACACTGCTTTGTAACTCAGCTTTACTTACAGCTGGGAGTGCTTCTGAGAGAGAGCCATTGTTATAGTCCCGCATGTTCTCCAAGTCAAAAGGGATTTCATGTGTTTTGTTTTGAGGTCACACAGTTGTGTATAGCTACCATAATCTTATTCTTCATGACAGCATGACCTGATTTCCCCTCAGTATGCTGGCTCAAAGGGAGACTTGCAAAGATTAAAAATCAATTTCATATGGAAAAGATTATGTTGAGAAGGCAGAGCTAAGCAGAGAGGACCAGAAGGTGGCACTACAACAAAGAACTGAACTTCTCGTGGAGGCAGTGACTCTGATGTACTGATACATTTACTGATTTATAGTGTGAGTTTTGTCAAAACAAACTTGAAGATGGATTTCCACCTACATATAACACTCAAGCATTCCCTCCATTCAGCCTATTTATTATGACTTCCTTTTATCAGGAAAGTAAAAGCTATTCTTGCTAAACAGATCAAATCACACAATCACCTCTCAGGCTGTTCATTCAACATCTGGGCCGGGCTGCTACCTAAAAAGGATGCACGGGCTACACCAAGATGAAGTCTGTGACCCCTGCTTTGCAAACCACTAACAGATGGAACAGATGAGATGCAGTGTGGTATTTTGTTGTAGGCAGCCAACTTCCAAAAGCAGCCCATTTTATTATGCTGCACAATCACCACACATTGACCACTTAATACTAACAGATGTCAGCTGTCAGTAAAGAATGTTTTTACAAGCGAAATACTGCAGCATTCTCCTGCTACAAACAAAAGCCTTCCCTTTCAGCCATTCTGTGATACAATCCCACAGTCTGTCCCTGTGGCCTTTTCAGCTTCTCCTATATGAGAAGATATAATCTCTGCATCAGTTCTTGCCTTCGTAGAAAGTTTGTGTGGCTTCCCTGCTTGCGTAAATAGCTTCGCGTGAGGTGCAGACCCCCACAGCTCAGCTAAGCTCAGAACAAAAAAGACAAAGGGCCTCTACGCTAGTCCTGATAAGGCTCAGCATGTTAACCATGTGGCCTTGCTGGCCTCTGAGCTGCGTTCATCTCACTGGCCAGCTTTGATGTCCCAAGGAACACTCAATCATTGTGAAATTTTGGATATTCTCAACAGTAAATGCTCCTCAGTTTATAATGCTGAAAGTGGAAACATTCTTGCCTGATGTGTACAAATGTGTGATCAACAGCCAGCAGATTTAAACAAGTGAAGAACCTAACCGTTAGTCCACGATAAAAATAGTGATAAAACCACAAATTCTTTGTGATCCCACATAAAAAGAAATAGAGCTGCACTCCTCATGAGCTAAATACCCATACTCATTTTAAAATATTGACACCGTTTGAAAATAGAATAATATATCCGATTGTTAATTGTTAAGGGTGGCTTACAGTCAAAACAATGTTTTTTTTCTGAGTAAATATATGTTTAGAACTAAGCAATATTAAATGTCTACATGATATACTAGCAACTCTTAGCTGTGAGCTAAATGCTAACATAAAATGACAAAGTTAACGTGTTATATTTAGTAAATATAATGTTTACAAGGTTCATGCTAAGTCATGCTAATTTGCACTAAACAGCTGAGGCTCATGGGAACGTTATAAGTTTGGCTGGCAGGTTATTTGGTCATAAATCTTGGAACTGCGCACACACTAAAACCTTGACCTGAGGATGGCACTATAGGACAAGTAACCACCACAGTGATACAGAACATCCTGCTGGGGATAAAAATGTCTCTACGAACTTTCATGCTAATTCATTTAATGGCTGCCGAGACATTTCACTCAAAACCGCAGATGAGTAAACGGGAAAAGTCATGAAATCTCTTGCAAATGTAGTCCAAAATATTCAAATTATTAATGTAAGACCAAAAAACAGAAGCAATTTTTCCCAATTGTTATTATTTCTTTGCTTGAAAAACAAGACAATTATTCAAACAACTAATTATTTCAGCTCTAAATGTGATTTCACAGTAGTGCTGGAAGAAATATCAATAGGATTTTCAAAGTCATTACGATTCATCCTTCAAAACCTTTAAATGTCTGTACAAATGTTCATGGCAAACCACCCAAAAGGTTTTATGACACTTCAGTGTGGACCAAAGTGAGCTAAGACTTCCAATGGCATGGCTAAAAATATAATTATTATTAATAACTGTCACAGAAACTTTTTCTTCTCTGTATTTCATCAAAAACAGAGAAGAAGAAAGAAACCGAGTGTTTAGACTTGAGCATTTGCTTAAAGGGCAGCCTTGGAGTGTTTATGCAACCTACTGTAATCCAAGGGTGAAGCCATTGTTTCTCTTTTGGGACACACATTCACACAAAATCAAGCACAGGAAGAGAAAGCTTGGAAGAGCAGATTCACAGGCAACAGTCACTGCTGCTTGCCACAAATAAATCAGTTAAATTCTTATGTGATTGGATAATACCACCAGATCTCATTTTGCATGCAACAACCAGCACATGGTAGAAATAAAAGAACAGATATTCCTTTCTTTATAATATACTACACTGGTGTGGTCTTCTCAGTAGGGTAAGAAGAGCTTGTATCACTTTGCCCAGCCTGGCCTCCCCTAGAGAGACTGCCAACATACTGCTGTCTCATGGACACAGAAAACCCAGCAGCTGGCCTGGCAGGGAGCATGCAGCTACCAGGGCGAACGCAGGAGTCTGAGCCCAAAGCCTGAAAAGGGAAGTGATATCCGACCATGACCCCAGTCTGAACTAGAGTGGGGAAATTATACCTATGCTACACGGTTGTAAGGATATCTGGCTTAGCATGTGTGCCACATGGGGAGAAAAGCAAACCTAGACTGCAGCTATAACACAACAATCCACTGAATCAATGCAGTCCTCCATTGCAAGAATGCTTCTTTGTGTTAGGTCAAATAAATATTGGCACACAGACACTGCACACAAAACAGTATCATGTCAAGAGCTGTTCTTGTTTTGTGTACGTATACAAGTGTCATTTCAAGGCTGACATCAGGGCGGAGTGCCGCTGCATACACATACACATACACACACCCACACACACACACTTAGCACATGTACAAAAAGCCCCATAGCCGAAACCTGAGCCCGCACTTTGGTGTGTAACAGGAGAAATCAGAGTTGTCCTCCCAGAAAGAGAACTGGGAGCAAAGGGAGCTAGAGGGCAGAGAGCAAGCGAACTGATGAGAGGTAGCTAATCTGGTAATTATGTCTGCTGCTGTTAAATTCACCACTTCTGGAAAGGTCGAGGTGGAACAGCATGTGATAACAAGAGTAATGAAAACTCCATGGTTTGTCCCACACAGGGAAGACAAAGACAGAGATGGAGCAGGAGATGCAAGGATGAGGGGGAGGCAGTGTGAGCAAGTAGAGAATATCTGCTGACACACTCTGGTTTTACCCATGGTGACAGAAGCACATGCTTGAACTGTGGGTCATGGATAGGAGTGAGTGGTTCTCTTGCAAGACACTATAAAGCAGCTAAAAGATGGGTCTTTAATGCTGTAATTCTGACAGTTGCCAAGGTGTTGAGTGCGGATACAAACCAGAGACTTAGAATATGTGATTAAATCCTGAGTGTATCTGTAGGCAGATAACAAGAAACTGCAATTAAGATATGATGGAAGGTTATTACTGATTTTTGGTTCCCTTTTGTTTTTTATATGGATTGCTTAAATGGGTCTCTTTAAATAATCTTTGTACAGCACTTCACATCATTTAAAACAGCTGTAAAAACCGCACTGGATCAAAAGACAACCCCACAGATCATTTTCACCCAACACAGTTTCCCTCAGCTCTATAGAGAATTTGTGTCTTTTAGATCAATGTTTTGGTTTTATGGTTTTTCAGTGAAAAAGCTCTAACAACCCACTGTACACTACAGCATCAGCACCAGACTGTCCACCAGATGATGCCGACGACATTATTTTTCAACTCCGCCCGAGGGGTAAACTGCAAACACGGTGCTTTTAGGGGTCCCAATCAAAATGTTTGTTTCTGTGTAACAGAAATTTTTATCAGCTGCTAAATTACTATCAGGTTTATGCGACTGTAGGTATTGGCCTGAAAAATCCAGCATCAGTTGACAGGTGTCACTGCTGAGAAAGACACAATCTACAGTACTGGAATAGTAGTAGATGTAGTACAGGAACCACGTTCTGCAGCTAGCAGCCAGAAGACATTGAAACTACAGAACAGCTGAATGCACATTTGTATAGTAAACAACATGTGTTGTAGCTAGCTAGCTTTCTACCTAGCCAAGCCATAGATGTCTGTACAGGGTCATACAGATATCTGCAGAGGTTAACCTACTCACACACTTTTGCCCCCACCTCATCCATTTCCCAGTTTTCCAGCCTTGCGCTGCAGATGGTGCGCGTCAAGTGACAAAAATTGGGAGGGGCGCAAACCGGCCTAAACGACACCAATTGTGATGTCATATTTGGCGCGTGCCACTGGGTGCATGGGTGAGAACGGTGAGTATAAGCTAGGTGTCAAGCGGCCTCAAGTAGTTTCTCTCACCTCTCCAGCCACAAAAAATAATAGCGGCATCTCCTCCTCCTTGGCCTTGTACTTGGCCATGAGCTTCTCCGCTATTGGTTGAATCAGCTCCTTGGCTGGTTCCAGCTCCCCCTCCTCCTCAGCATCTGAATGAACAAAGAAAGACAGAAATATGTGTAAAGCATGAAAAAGTCCACCTGGGAGAGGAAAAATGCACAGTTGAGTGAAATTTGAAGCAAGGAAGGAGAGATGACTGGGGGGCAGATGATCTCAAAGTTCAAGGTTCAAGGATTTTACTGTCAATTCACCATATGTGCAGGACATACAGAAAATTGAAATACCGTTTCTCTCTCACCTAGTACTGGGTGCCATAACATTTAGGTAATTAGGATAAATCTAAACGGTACAGCCAATAAGCTGTGACTCAGAACTGTTTACAGTCAGTGACAGAAGTGCAAACAATAGGAGATTGTCAGATGGTTCCACATCACCAGGTGATGAGGTGCAAATAGCATATGAGGTATACATGGTCAGTACTGCAAAGGTGATGAGGTCACCCAGCAAAAAAACAGTCAGCAGCAGATTTACATATAATATAACAGACGGTAAAACTGCAGAGGTAGTCAGCCCCCCCCCCCCACCCCCTACTTCTTTGCATCTTTTCTGTATTAGCATATAAATGGGTTAAACGTCCCACAGAACTTTGGACCTATTTGACACTGGAAGAATGTTCTAGATTCTGATATTCAACAACTTCCATATAAATGCCACTTCATTCAGACAAAGCCCCATGTTAGGCTGCAGGGGCTGCATCATAAATGTCCATGTACTCACCCACAAACAAGACGAGGCAGGGCCCCTCGTGGAGCTGCACGGCGTTGGACTCGCTGAGCTCGAGCACGGGCCGAGGGTGCCAGGGGAAGAGCCGGCACTCCGGGTCATTCAGCACCTCCACGCGGCCCTGTCGTGTGATCATGTGACCCTCTGTGTCCAACAAAATCAGCGTGGGAATACCTGGAGAGGAAGACAGAAGAGCTCAGGATGAGAGGAGGGGAAAAATGGGCAGCAGCCTGGGAGGTGGTCTGGGGGTCTGGGGAATTTCTGTTCATCATGGCTTTGTGGTACATACTGTTCTCTCTCCCACTGAGAGTCTTATTGGCTGGGAGAGTGTTCTAGACATTTCTGACCAGCTTTTTTCCCTTCGCTGACTTTTACCTCTCTATCTCTGTCTGATCCCATTTCTGATATTCCTACTTTTTACATGACCCTTCTCATCAGCTCTGGCCATCCCTCTGATTTCACTCTCCTTACATCGTTAACAGCCTTATCAGAAAAGAACACCATCCCTCCACTATCAGCAGTGTATTCTTGTTTGCGCATGTAGACTGAGCCAACAGAGGTGGGGGCCATCATGAACCGCAGTGGTTTGAGCACAGGAGAGGGGCAGTGTTGACTCATCCTCTGTGCATTCCTCACATTCTTTGCAGGAGAGGCCACCAGCGAGCTCTTGCTAACTTCATCCATGGCACTTTGCACATATTCAGAGAGAAGAACAAGAAACAGAGGGGGGGGTGCAGGACTTCTGCAGCAAGCAAGACTTCATAACCGGCCCACATTCCTCAGGCTGCAGGACAAGCCTGTGTTGCTGTTTGCCAGCCCAGCACAAAGAACTGCCAGTCACTGTGTCCGTGTTGCAGCGTGTTATACATCTAAACCCGGCAAAAAAAAAAAAAAAATTCTGTCCTCTCAGAAGACCTGAAACGACATTTACCATACAAGTGTTAATGAGTTGTAGCTCCTAGCTAACCGGATAATTCTCATAGAACAGAAACATCCAAACCTTATTCACAAACTGCCCAAATACAGACAGCACGTCAGCTGTACCACTAGGGGCAAAAACACAGACCACTGCTACACTGTAATTAAGGATGCCTATCGCTCTGTCCCCTGTGCAGCCCTTAGGATGTTGGACCAGTGCATGATCCATCTCATCCCAACCTGTAGACAAAAGCCTGTGGTCAAAAGTCAGAGCTACAGACCTGCTTTGACTGCACAAACTGGAGTGTATGTGTGGCTGGATGAACCTGGATGAACTCACTGACACTGTGACATCATACATTAGGTTTTGTGAGGACATGTGTGCCCACCAAGACCTTCTGCACATACAACAACAACAAGCCCTGGTTCACAGCGAAGCTCAAGCAGCTTTGTTGTGCCAAAAAGGAGTGGGGATGAGACCCTCTATAACCAGACTAGAAACACACTGACAGAGGCTATCAGAGTAGCTACTCTGAAAGGACGCAAAATCAATGTTTGGCTAATGACCTGTCGTCACTGTGGAGGAACATCGCCGGTTACGGGGGTCCTCTTTGTGGACTTCAGTTCAGCGTTCAACACCATCATCCTGGACATCCTCCATTCCAAACTGGCCCAGCTCACTGTGCCTACCCACACCTGTCAGTGGATCAACAGCTTTCTGACAGACAGGAATCAACAGGTGAGGCTGGAAAAAACCCCCACTTCTTGCACCCAGACTATCAGTACAATGACTGCACCTCAGGGGACCCCTCTGTAAAGATTGCAGACAACACATCGGTCATTGGCCTCATTCAAGACAGTGATGAGTTGGCCCACAGACGGGATGCTGAACAGCTGGCCCAGTGGTGCGGTGGCAACAACCTGGAGCTGAAGATGCTGAAAACTGTGGAAATGACAGTGAACTTCAGGAGGACCCCTCACATGCTGGACACAAACTGTTTGTACTCCTCCCCTCTGGACGGCGCTACAGGTCACTGTACGCCAAAACAACCACACACAAGGACAGTGTCTTCCCTCAGGCCATCACTCTCATGAACAGTTAATCCATGCTTATATGTAAAACAAGATACGGCAAACACCAGAATGCAATAACTAATAGATGTAATCACTGTACATAAAATATCTCATTGTTAACTTCTATATATGTACATATTTAGAAATAGATGGTTGTTTGTCTGCTTGCTTTTTTACTTCTTATTCAGTTTTACTTGGTGCACATTGGGGGCCATTGAGCTAGAGTCAAATTCCTTGTATTTTAACATACTACAATAAAGTGTATGATTGATTGAAACAAGAGGTTGCTGTAAAATACCTTGTATTCCATAGAGTCTGTTGAGTCGTGATCGTCGAGCCTCATCTGAATATGGCACTGCCAACCATGGCATCTCGCTGAAGTACTGCTTAAAGGATTCCTCGGACCTGGAGAACATGATTTGGTGATTCTGACTGTTACCTTATTTGTGTCCTGGACAGGCAGAGACATGTGTGTCAATAAATATGATCTCACCTGTCAGCACTGACAAACACGATCTCAAACTTATGACCTGACTCTTTGACGGTTCGATAGGATTCCACCAAGACCCGGGTCAGACTGCGGCATGGCGGGCACTAGCACACAGAGACAGAGGATAGAAAAGGAAGTGAATGAATGAATTTATACTGTACTTAATGAGGCAAATGACAGTTTGCTGCAGCAGCAGCTTCAAATGTTTTGGGTATTTCCACAACTCATCACCAAACACCTTCGTACAAACCAGTAATTCCCTCTTGTTTAGTATCCACTTTCTTTAAATATAGCCCAACCACTAATCTCACTGTAATACTCTAGCTCGAGAAAGTATTTGTTTTCAGTGTGTGTGTTTGGAGAGCGCTGGTATGGCTGGCATTAAGATGATGTCAGCTCACCATGGCAGCAGGAAGTTAAACAGACTAGTCCAACTTCCACCCTACTTCCATGCTCTGTGTTCTCTCTCTCAGCTTTTTCTCCTTTCTGTGCTCTCCTACTGGTGAACATACTCTAAAGGACAAATGCTGATTGTTAATATCAGACAAGGCAAATAACCTACTGACCTCAGGGGTAATGTATTTTAATCACCTGCTAGAAGTTTGCTTTCAGCAACTGTCCAGTGAGAGCAAGGATGGCAATATTTAAGGAAATGACATTACATTAAACTGAAAAATACAAATACTGTATATTATATTAATATGTAATAAATTGAATTAACAATAAATGCTACAATCTGTATGGGAAGTTTGTGATGCACAATATCTTATATATAAATATTGGAACATTATCAATGGAAGTATTTGGTCAAATATATCGATATTATTAATGTCATGAAGTTCTGCAGTGTTAAAACTGCATTAACTAAGATTTAGCACAAATTCAGATAGATCAATGTTACAATGGTGAATTATCATCTTAAACGTGACTGAAAGCTCAAAAAACGAGGTGTAGCTATGTTGTACTTCTATGCAGAAGCAACAGTTTGTACAAGTCTTGTGAACTCTTGCTGGTGAAACTTTTTTTTTTTTTTTACTATGTAAAGTCTTATGAAGAAGTTTCCTTGAATGGTCGTATTCTCCTGGCTGTGCACATTCATATCAGTTTGCCTGACATCCACCAGTGCCAAATTAAAAGTGGGATTTTTCGACTGCACATGGTCTTATGGAAATATTTTACCTCCTGCTGCTGCACTGTGACCAGAAGACATGGAGAAAAATATAGGACCTGAGGTTACGGCATGCCCGGGAATGTTCCTGTACACAGACTTATTGTTTTACCTGACAGGGTCTAACCTACAAGCAGTTGGTCAGTGAAGACCCCTGGGGCAGTGAATGATCAGCTCATTAACGCTGGATTCCCCTGGAGCACAGTAGCTGTTTGTTTTGACTGCTTGAGGCCAGTGTGCATGTGGCATGTGATGTTTTGCTGGTTGGCGAGAGAATTCTAACAATCCATGATTTTATTGTTGGTACAAGGCTATCTGTTGGGAATTTATGTGTATGTGCTTGCCTGTAATGCGAGGGATTTGTAAGGGAAGATGCAGCGATCACTGGTTGAATTTACTGACCTTGAAGTTTCTAGTACTCAGTGGGACTTAATGGTAAGTTTATGTCTGCATTATACCAGTTAAAATATGGGGTTTGTTAACTATCCTCTTTGTTTAAAGTGTTACAAATCTCTTTTCATCTGTACATATACCGCTGTTTACCTATCTATGGAGGAGAATTTCAAATTAATTAATGGTCCTGCAGTTTGTCATGTTGTCCACTTTCATATTCTGTTTCCAACATGACAGGTAGGAATTGAGGTATTGTCACTGTCAAGAATGTAGCTTATTTGTCAGTGTTTTTTGTTTGTCCGTTGTCCTGGTTTCCTGACAGGTCTTGTGCCGAAAAACGTTCCCCCGTCGAGATGTGTTTCTCCTGTTCAAAACTCTGTTTCATATAGCAACCCCCTTAGTGGTTGTGGTTAGGACAATGTTAGGATTCAGGTTAGGGGAAAAACATATTCAACACAACACCTGCAACAAGAGTTGTGTGTATTCACCAACTATCCTCTCATTTTCAGGAGGAGACTCTCCCTGTTTTATCATTCTGAAATAATTTCAGGCTATCTGGTGCTATGATGGGTGCAAAGATAATCCAGAGGTACCCAAGATTTAACATTAAATGGCCGGAAATGAACAAAATTAGCATGACATGTCCACTTTAAAATCCACACCGCACCATCGGCATCATTAGGAAACTAATATTAGCATTTCAGTTTTGTACCTTTCTACTAAATTATTCAGGTTGTGATTTCAAGTCATTCCAACTGACTGTTACGTTAGCGTTTTGCTGTCCAACTAGTGGAAACCCAAGCATTTTCCTGGATTAGCAAATAAAATAATTTTGCTCAGTTTGCTAATTTTTACTTGGTTTTGGTCCTGGCCACACAGTTCATTATGTCAGACATAACACAGCTTTTTAGGGAGATGTTAAAATTTACACCATCAACACAACTGACTAAGGGTAACATGACATTTCTTGTTTCACATACAACTCATGGTTACCTTATAACATTTCACATGTCAAGAATGTAACATTGAGCACAATGCAATAGTGGCCACACCATTAATATTGTATTGATATTACTGGGGAAAAAAACCTTCTTCTGTATAATTTGTTTGTATTACTGCTTTAGATATGGAAAAGGACCCTTGCTGCTGCAATGCCACTGAAAACCACAGGCTCTGTGGGTTCTATTCTATATGTGTTAGTTCTGGAGCCGCTTATTACCGCTGAGCTGCCTGACTGCCAAGTCTCTGTCTGTAGTGACCATATATGACGTAGTTTCACAGATAGGGCAGAAGGGGGCAAAAAGGAGTGGACTGAGAAAAGTAGGGGGTACTGCTGAAGTTCGTTTGGACTCTCACTCACTCACTCACTTACTCTCTAACAATCAAAAGTTAGAGGGTGCTAGTTAGTTAGAGCCGCTTTAACAAGCAATGCCGTACTATGTTTGTAGGGCCACTTGGGGGCAGCGGAAACAACTGGAGACATAACAGTGATATGGTATGGCTTTGCACTGTTGATATGGTGAACATATCTATCAGTAAACAGTTGCTTATTTACACATGGAGTACCATTAGCATTAATTTGGAGTTGTGTTTCTGGACACTGTCCAGTGTTCTCTCTCTTTTAGCTCTATTTTTGGTCTCTACCAATGGAAATCTATCGAGCTTTAGCTGCTAAATTCTCCACTATGTTCACCAGCTTGTCGCTATCTGCATCTGCTGTTTGGTGCTGGGTATTTGGTGTCCAGTTGGTTACTAGAGTTTTTTTTCTTCTACTGAACACAGCTGAAAATGACATCATCCGTGAGAGTCAACCAAAACTGTAAAGTTGCCAGCTTGTGCCAGATGCTGGCATTGCATATTTGTAAAATTACTTTAATAGCAAATAAAGTTACTCAAGTAACCAAGGGGAATGTGATTTTGTGACTTGTCCTTTTCAGTTTTGTATGGGTCTGGGGTTTGAACCAGCCGCTCTCTGAGGTTGCGGCTCTGGCAGCTGCTGTGCTGACTGGCCTTGGCCACCTGCTCTGCATGTCATTTGGAACAGTCTACTGTGAGACAATAGTGATGATGTCAGTGGGGTGTGGTGACCGATGCTAACTTTAAAAAGGTTGAGAGGTGATTGTGAAAGGACTGACTGGGACAGTTGACCACTGCTAATGTAAACACACCAACACAATGGAGTTGCCTCCACCCTCCTGCTCCCCTCTGCCCTTTCTTCTCTGCAATATCTCTGTGTTTTTACAGTTGGCCTGACAAGTTGGGGAAAAAAAAGGTCTTCTTTGTCCCATCTCTGTTCTCTGCACTCACCCAGTGTGCTGAGAAGTACACTCCCACATAGTGGCCCTCAAGAGAGCTGCTGTCTGTTGTCTGCCTGTTGTTCCTGAGCAGAGGCCCTGCCACCACCTCCGCAAATGGCTTCGGGCCCCAGGGGAACTCCAGACCTGGGAGAGGGTAGGAAAGTGGAGTGGGCAATGAAAATAGCATAATGGAAAGGATAAAACAAGAGTTAGCAGCCATGCTAGCAGCTTCGTGAGGCTGTAGCTAGACTTTGCACCAATACAAAAATTATTGTACTCATAGTGGCAATAGGGAAAAGGTTATGGGATCATAATCACCACAGCCATAGGGTATTGTGCCCTAAGAACCAACCCTGGAGCCACACCATTTGAGTTGTTTCAAGTTATTTCTAGTATCAATTAATCTGACAGTTGTTTTCAAATCACAAATGGTGAAAATACTCATTCCAGTATTTCAGAAGGTGACATCTTCATACATCTTGTTTTGTCTGACCAACAGGCCAAAGAGGAAAGATGTTCAGTTTACAGTTGTGGAAGCCAGAAAATACAATGAATAGATTACTGAAATAGTTGCCAGTTAATTTTCAATCAATTAGTTGACTAATTGTTGTAGCTGTAACCCAGACACACTTTTTCTGTTGGTGTCACAGCATTTGTACTTGTCATATATACATTACTTACTGGCTTTTCTGTGATCTGCTTTTGATAACACAGCAGAATCAAAATACAGTTTTAATGGTGACTGAAAGCCCTGCCTCTTAATAGTATCAGACATCAGGGCTGCCAGAAATCCTTCCCTCATGCTCTCTTTCACACTTTTCATTTCCTTTTCAAGGTGTCTTTATTGTTACCATCGAGCTCTAGAGACGCATTTGGTGCAGCCGAATTAAAAAGGGGGTAATCATAAATAAAACCCTGTATAGCTGGTTTATAATGGCCTCTTTATGTGAGTGCGGTTGTCCAGGGCTTCATTAGGCAGGAAAGACAGGTCTGCACTGCAATGGCGTGGCCGTTTATTGTTGGCCTGATTGTAAAAGTGCACTCCATCTTTACGCTGCAGGCTGGTCTGCCGCCACTCATGTCAGGCCTTTCATGAAGAGTGAAAGGCACAGGGTCCTCAATTGTTCACCCCTCCCAGTGTAGATGTACTGCAAACTTTTACTGCCCTTTTCCTCTGCTAACGTTGCTGAATAGATCTGCCATGTCAAAGTGCTCTCAGTCTGCCTAATGCATCAAAATTGAGCAAAATATACAGTAAAAAAAGAACAAAAACAACAACAATGGCCCATTTTTCTTTGAAAGTGATTGCATCATTAGAAAATGCTGGCTAATCACATGTCCATGTACATCTTTGCTATTGAGGCCAGAGATTAATCTCTTCTGTAGCCACATCCAGTTGGAAGAATGGTTAATGAATCATGGAAATAACACTGGAGGCCTGGAATGGCTCTCATTAGCCAGACAGTAAAATCTGTCACAGTCCTCGTGCAAAATCCATTCTGCTTCGCCGTTCTTTTGCCACAGTGCCGCTATTCTCCCTCCTCACATGACTAATGGCACTTTTTCCCTTCACACTGACCAAACAGGGTATGAAGAGGCAGTGTTTTGAAATAGTGAGGTCCTCTCAGCCACAGAGGACATCTTCTGCACAGGAAGAGAATGTAGGCTCCCTCTTGTTAATTCTCTGTCTCTACTTCAAAGTGAAGAAATCATAGGGTTTTACATGAGGGAATGAGAAATGGACATGCTATAATATTCTGGCAGCACCATATAATTACAGTCGCATCAACACAAACGAGGGAGAAAGTTATTGCAAAATGTTTAGCTAAATACTGAAGGATGGAGGACTGCAGTGTCCCCACTGGGAGCTCTGACCAGGCACCTGGTAGACATCATTAGTCCGATAGTTCTGTCAATGTGCATCCAGGTGTAACCTTAGTTACTGCACTCGCTACATTTTGGTTTATCTAAATGTCTCATGATGCCTCGTGATGACATATGTGAAGATGTCTATGTCATTAAAGCTTCCACAGAAGAGATGATGACATAAAGACATTTCTATCGTGTTCTCCACATTGTTTTCTCACCTTTAGGGTCATCTCTGACCACCAGCAGACCATTCCGACACACCACCTTCCCCGTAGCTGCATCCACAAACACCAGAGAAGGGATGCTGGTGACCTTGTACTTGTTCCACAGCTTCATCTAAACTTCAGATAACACATTCACATTATTGTGATTTCAGAACTGGAAAATCTGTGTGACCCCCTCTAAAAATGATATCTTCAGTGCAGCAGCAGTATGCACACCAGTACAATACAAAACTAAATGTCAGCAGCAGAGTACTATTTGTGTTTTACAGGACAAACATCCTCTATGTTTAAAAGTGACTCAGGAGACTAGAAGGTAGAAGCAAAAGTACAGAAGCACAGTCAGCCCTGAGGTGAATTAGTAGAGGGTGAGAAGCGCACTGCTGCAAGGGTGATCTAACTTTAAAGAGGCTGGATTCCAGCAAACCACTGTCCCTGCTGGATCGCTGCTTCTCTGCAGTAAAGAAGAAAGTTCTGAGCACTTGAATTATTGCCACTTTCTGGATATACAAGTCATACTTTGGCAGGCATCTATGAATGCCTGCGGCCTTACATTTCATCATAACAACAACAGGACAAATTGATATTAATATAACCTCATAAGTCAGAAAAGACACTTTACAGCCAAAAATCTTTGTGTGAACTGAACTCATAGACTTCAGCTATCAGTGAAGTCCTTAACAAATAAAAGCAGATCAAGCAGTTCCCATGTCAGAGGAAAGAGGCCGAAGTTTTGAGTAGAAATTAGTCGTGTCTTGTAAAGAGCAGCAATTTGCACTGTGCAGAACTGACACTTCAGCAAGCAGGTGGGGATCCCTCACATGAAATCGGCTGAGAACATTTAAACAGGAAAAGGACAATAAGGAACACTGCCTCCAGAGCATAATGTCCCTTTGTTTCACCCCGTTTTACTGAATGGATATCCTTCGAGTTCACCTGTATATTGGATCAAAGTGATTTTTCAGGGCACTGTGTAGAAAAAGCATCATTGTAACTGTCCAAATGACAGGTTTCATTTGAGAAGTGGGTTTATGTTTGTTATTAATAATGAGTTATTATTACTATTGAGGAATTGGTTGAAATGTCATGAATGGGAAGTTGGCTCGGACAGAGAAGAGACATACAGCCCCAAAGTTATTTTCTGCACATGGTTTTAGAGGCGCAAACAGTAAAATGTTTATATGTTGTATTTGTGCTTAATGTTGTTCATTTGCCTCTATTTGTACACATTTAAGATTCTTTATCATTACTTTGTCTGTAGTTTTCACGGTGTCTGAGGAAACAGAGAGAGAAAAATAAAACTTTCTGAAGACATCTGTACGAAGCGTGAGGACCCTTAAAAACTAGAACTAAACTAGTGCAGCTACAATCATCTTTGACAAATGAACATATTTTTCTGTTGTCTAATATATATCATGCCGTACCAAGCAAAACACTTCAGTAACAGAATAATGATTTTTCTGAAGGCTGCAGTAGTTTTTCTATTCCTTGGTTGTGAGCCAAGCGAAGTGAGCACTGCTTTCCTTAGGGCTCAGTGAAGTAAGCTTTGGAGTTTGGTTACCACTGAGCCCCAGATTGATGAAAACCTTTTGTTGCTCTTCTGAAAAATGCGACTTCACTGCAGGAGCACATAGAGAGAGGAAACCTTGCATTGAGTGTTTTACTCATAGTGTGCATCTCATCTGCAAGTATATGACAACACATGTAAACTGCAGAAGTCAACCACTGGCCCCCTCTGTCCACAGGGGTCAGACAGCCCCACGGACAAGACGACCTGGAGCCTCCTAACTATGTTGGCCTGGAAGTCCCTCAAAAGCAAACTTCAGTGCATGTGCTGCAGTCAGTTTTACCACATGCTCCATGCTGCTCTGGAAACTCAATCTCTCCTCACAAATTGATGGGGGTTAGGGGCATTAACTATGAATGTCTCCAAAAGCTAAACGTGCATGACACTGCATCTGTGGAAGTCAGCAGCAATTCATTCAGCTGCCTCCTGATATACGGGTTCACGATGTGGGATTGAAAGATGGATTTAAATGGAGGCATGTGAGAGGGTCATGGGAGAAAAACCAAAGTGACTGGGTTTTTTACCTCTAAAAAGTCAAGAAATGAATTCCACATCGAGGTCCAGTATTAGCCGCATGTCTATAAGCTACAGTAATATGACTGTGAAAACAGTCAGTATGGAAAAGAGAGGTAGTGATTTATGATTGAGACAAAAGCAACTTGGAAAAAAAAATCTGCTTTTTGTAATAGATTAATCTTACAAGACACTTATGAAGCCCTTAGCTAAAGGCCTTTGACTATTGTCTGTATCTCATGGCAATCCATCCAATAGCTGCTGAGATATTTCAGTTTAGACCAAAGAGGTAGAACCACCATCATACCATCAGCATGGCTAAAAATAGAAGCCACCAAATCTATCACCATGTCACTACAGGCTAGTACACATCCTTCCTAGATCATGTTTACAGCCACCAATTTACTGCATCCTAAAATGTTGTCTGCCTGGTGATTTGGCTGTAGATCAGAGTAGCTCCTGGATGCCAATTCATTCAAGAGTTTAGATTTGCCGTTACAGTGAAAGGGGCTATTATGATTTCAGGGCAGATGAATGATCTTGTAACTACAAAAGCTACATGTCCTGGAGTCTGACGCAAATGGACAGATGTCAAATAGATTTCAGCACCATATAAGACCAGTCATTGTGCCTGGGTGGTGGTGGAAAAGTGGGAATCTCACACTTGTCACAGCTGCATGTGGAGATTTCATTACCTACTTCCTCCAAAATGCTGAAGACAACAGCTCTTGTAGTAACAGCACTCTATTCCCCCTTCTGTCCCCGTCATGAATACAAAACATGAGCCTCATATGCCACAGCAATCTATTTCCTATTTATCAAATACATTTGAATATGTTTGTTACAGAATTATCAGAGAAATTTCTATGACTACCTAATTATCATGTAAACTGCTTGCAGTCTCTATTCACTCCATCATAAGTGCATGTTGCCACTCTTAGCATTCTCTAAGGGGGCTTCTGTTCACTGTCGATATCAGCAGAGTGTGTAACTATATAGCTGAGCAGGAGGCTTGGCTATATAGTTACATACTGGCTTAAGTATGCCAATAACCCCTGTGTAGAGCCCACCAACTGTTACGACTCCAGGGAGAGCTAGAAATCCATACTAACAATCCATTTGCTCTCTTGGACATGCAGCCATTAGCTTCACACTACGCCCGGTGCTCATCATGCTAAATTGGCTCACGCATGGCTGCAGATCCACATCCAGAAGGAGAGCAAATCAGCCCACTCTGGGGCCTGTGAATCAGTGTGCATGGTCACACCAAGCCTAAAATGGTTGAAAATCTTGTTGCCCCATGATTAAAAATAAATAAAATAAAATGCAGATTTTTCTGGATGCAGTTGAATTTCTTTGATGGGATTAGTGATTATATACATTTCCTACCTGTACCCATTCTTGGAGGGAAACAAACCCAATCCCAAGATGTCCACATTTCCATTTTACGTCATGCACAGAAATCAGGTTCAGGCACTGTTGTGCACTGTTGCAGTTTAAGGCAGCAGCACTTTAAAGAATGTTATCTTAGGTGGAGAACCCTCAAACCTCTGTGGTCTAAACCTTTAAAATCCATACACACTTGTGCTTCAGTTTTAGCTTAGACCCATTTGAAACCCTTGCAACCTTGTTCTGCAGTGAAATTTGGCCTCTGTCAGTAACTGATGGGTTTCTACAATGGCTGTACTGTGGTGAGTGTAACCCTGTTGAGAGGACTAGAGTGGAAGAAATTTCATCACTCAACATGCCCAATTCACCTATGATTATTCAAGATTTGCCTCCTCACAGATCTGCTTTCACTGCGCCGGCCAGGCCTGAGGTATCTGCCAGACGCTCCCATCGCTTCTTGTACCACTACAAAGGCAAGTCAGCCTTTCACAGCACAGGATACGAGAGGTTCCCCCATTGTGATGCCGACAGCAGCTCAGTCCTTTATCTTTGAGCATTATAAGCAGGACAAATGGTAAAATTCTGTTTTTGTATTTTACTACTTTTCATCCAGAACTGACAGTATTCCCTATTCATAACTGTGTAAAGTATGTGTGGAGTTCAATTGAACCCATTCAGGAATTCTGTTTATTATCATCATCAGGTGGAAATGTTCCTCATATAATTGCTTCATTCATGTCAAGTGGAATTTATTGGCACAATTTACAGCACAAATTGGGAAAAACAAGTAACACTGTCCACATTATTCAGAGAGGACTCAGGAAATCACACTGTAGTTTGGTATGATTTAAGTCTTCACTGAAATTCATGCAGTGGTCTCCTGCACAGAAGAGAGAATGGTCAAGTGATAAATAGCTTTAAAGTCTTCCCATACAGGTTGGTCATTAGGTGTGTGAAGCTGTTTGTTAGAAAATGGGGGGTTGTGTCTCTGATGGACTGACCAGTCCCCTCTAGACATGTTCAACCAATGCACATCTTTTACTGGGACTTTTTTATTGAAAGTGCCTGCAGGCGGTGTGATCTCTGACCGTAAAGATTTACGGATGCAGGGGAGAGCAGGCTGGTCTGCACTCTGTGTTTTCCTCTTGGCAGCCACTAACACAAGCTTCTTTAGAAATCAAGTCATCACTTGTGCAACACAGACAAATTTATCTGCAAATGAATTCAAAACAACATGTTCGTGCAAAGCAACATCAACAGTTCGTTCATCATGTGTCGTGCAGCTTTCAGGTTAAAATCGAAAACATTCTGCGTTTTCTTCTCAGTCCTCAGGTTAAACACAGATTGGAAACGAACTTCTCTTGCTCCCTCATTACTTTCTCCCTATATCTCCATTACTATAACTCCCTTTTGGCTGGGCCCCTGCAGCCAGCTTTGACTTACATTCCTCCATGCTGCACCCCGCCTCTGCTCAATCTGCTCCTGAGGCTCTCAGTAACTGCCTGTATCCACTTCAAAACCCTGTTGCTGCTCTTCATGGCTACAAAAGCAGCACTCTCCTCCCACCTCTCAGCCATACTTCAGTCCACACTAGGGCAGCTAGTCTGTGTTACTTAGGGCTCCCTTATGTGCAGCTCTGACCTGACTATCACTTTACCCGGTCAAGAGCCGTCAAAGCCATGGCATTACATGGTGAAATACACATCTCCAACTCTGTGACAGCTGCACAGTCACTGCCCTGTGTTCTTTCTCTGTGATGACCTCTCTCAATATGCCTCAGCTCATTTTGCATGTCTTTTTTATTTTGTTATTTTTAGGGCTTTACCAACAGTCCTCCTTGCACCACTGGTGTAACATTATTTTTTCCATTTTCCAGCCTTTTATTTTATTTTTTTCACTCAAGTGTCAGGTATATTTCTAGAATAGAAACGTACAGGCCACTCGCTCCAGCCTACTCCACTGTGCTCATTACAGAGGCTCATCCTGCACTACTCAGCCATTGTGATGGGCAAATGCACTTCCCCGAAAATTGTCAAGCTGAACGTGCACAGCGGGCTTCACATCATGCCTCTTCAAAATGTCGCTGCTGTCTCTCCTGTATTTTATTAATACTCTAACATTCTCTGGCCGAGCCATTTTGGCAGCGGTTCCTCCAGATGCATACACGGGCTAAATTGCTTTTTCAATAAAGCCCCCTCCTGTTGCCAGGGCAACTGCGCTCCCTTCTCCAAAGTCAGGACATGTCATAGAGTGCCAGACACATTGTGGTCTGTTAGTTAATAATTCAGTGATAAATTAGTGGTTTTGTGAGGAAAACAGGTGCCAGAATGTCAGAGGGTTTAGGGAGAATAACCCAGCCTGGGGGGGTGTTCTCTCCAGCCTTATGTAGAGACACAAAAGTGACAGCTGAATACAGGGTTTAAATCTAAACTTGGACCCTGTATGGCAAGAAGTCTTTATGTAGTGTAGAAAGTGGCACAAAAAAGCAGGGAGGGGACTGTAAAAGAGTAAAAAGCTAAAAAGCCAGGACTCAAATAGGTATCTGCAGCATTTTCTCCCCACAGGCACTGGCTGCCCATGAGGCCTACATTGTGTGAGGTCAGAGGTCGGGACGGCAGGGGGTGCATTCTTCACCATCAGTGGTGTTTAGACCAGTCTGTTTACCTCCCTGCCCCCCACAATTCATTGCTCTGTATTCGTATCTATCCCTGTCTTTTTTAGGATAAATTACAAAGAGCTAAACACATTCAACCACAAAAATGCAGCTTTTTGAAACTCTCCCTCACTCAAAAGAGAATAACAATTAAAACAGCGGTCTTCTAGAGACTGGCATGCGATTAGAGACATGTCTGATTGCCAGATGACCCATTCTTGTCACACACACACACACACACACACACACTTCTCCTGCTTTATTGTTGCAAGCAAGCAGTAAGAGTAAGCAGCAGTTTGGGGCCGTGGGGCTGTGCTGTCATGTGCCAGCCCACGACTGGAAAAGATATTAGCAACCAAGAGTTTTGGTGTTTTAGTGGGACTCTACATTTTAAATCAACAAGCTGTTATATGATCACTATCATACACCACATACATGATTTTGTCCTAAAGGCCTACGGCTATAAAGCCAAACGTCCCAGGAAAAAATGAGCATCCTCACCAGCTGATCTACTGTATGTAAATGAAGAAAACAGCACTGTTCTGATATTGTAGTCTAAATCCAATTTGTCCTAGTACTGTAAAACAAATGAGGAGCAGCAATAAAAATTAAAATTTATCTAATTTCAATCTGATGCGAAACAGTTTGGCTACTTAGCATACATACTCTACGTACATTGACACGAAAGACAGATATTAGATTTGTGCTCTTTTATTCATACTAGTTTCATTTTTTACTGTTACAAGAGTAAAGGGTTTTAGGGTGAGAACCAGCAAATGTGTTTCCAAATGTAACACCACGTCACTATGTCCCCAAATCAAGTAAAAAGCAGGACAGTGCTGTTAACATTAGCCTAAACTAGTATCATTCAGAAGCAGCTAACAGATGCCAAAGAGTATAGAAATGCTACACAGCAGACTCGGCTCTTGTAGCCCCACAAAATGTAGTAATCTAAAAACAAATTAGTAATCCTAACACTGGGTTAGTCTTATGCTAGTTAACCATACATGCTGACGTTTACACATAACATACTGTATGTAGTCTCCAGCAATCAAAATGACGGTCTTTATGACAGCAAGTGTTAATAAAATAAAGTGAAAACACCAAATGTTGCTGAAAAAAGTTCAACATGCAGACATCTTGGTCTACATGTTGAACCTTTTTCACATCTGTCTGCACAAACACAATATTGCCTGTGAGCAGTGACGTGAATTCAAGGTAACATCATCAGGTTATTCTCTTCAGGTCAATCATTACATTCTGCTCAAAGCACATTTCAAGTGAGCAGTAATAATTTACCTCTAGTACACCAGAGGACAGAAGCTTTTTGTGGGAACACTGCGTCATAATGTCTTAGGTAGCTGTAACTCACACATTCCACCATGAGCCTGCATTTCATCAAGTCAAGGCCTGCAGGCTCTGATAGACGGACAGAAAGCATATAAAGCTGGTCTGGCACTGGACCAGCTCTATCAGTTGCCTTAGCATGACCCCCTGAGACGAACGTTATACACTCGCAGCGATCGACCAAGTCATGACTTGGAAACTCTTGAACCAGAAGGTAATACAACACACAAACTTTCTCAGCTGTAATCTGATCTAGCATGGAATGATTCTGGGGTCAACGTCAGATCGCACACAAACTGAAAACATCAGAAAAGCATTTTGTATAGCCTCATTTAGTTTGTGCCTCTTCACTATAGGGAACCTCAGGCCATTCCACATTAATAATCAGACAAAACACATCAGAATAAGCCTTGATTTTTATGCATGCGCTTTTAAAACTTGCTGCTCAATTAGCTACACTCAGCAAACAGACCCACAGCAGCCGTGAATTAATTCCACCCATAAGGCTCCACGTTACCGTTTCCTGGTGCGCAAGTGGGGTGGGCGGTTCAGACAGCTTCCCTGTTGTGACCGCCGTTTGACCCCACATTTAACTCCCACCACTCCTCCTCCTCATTCTGCAGCCTTAGGATGTCTGCTGAAACTGCGCCTCAGTTCCTGATCCCATCACAACACAACACAGTAATATTTATGGAAATTTACAGGGAACATTGCAAACACATCAGTTTGATTTTGTGCACAATCAGGGCAATTTTGAATTCTGTATGCATCAATCTGTGTAGCACATCTCCACATTTAAATGGCTGGTAATGACTCAGGTGAGTCTTTTTTTTTTCCTGTGCTCACCCTTTCAATCAGCAGGAGAGCAAGCTGTGTGCATCTTATTCCAGTATGAAGCTGCTTTATAATGACATCCAAATAGCGACCACGTAAATACCTCCTGGTTTCACAGAGACATTTTAGACTAATGCAAGTTGGACAATTTCACAAAAATACACACTCCATTATTATAATCTTAAAAAGTTGACTGGTTGACTGTAAGGGCCATGTTTCCATGGTAACAATTACAGATACCACCTACAAACAAAAAGAGGAAAACATATTTCTGTCTGTTTGATACAGCTGCTCAGTCAGCCATGTTTTTTATTTGGTTTGGATTAAAAAAAAAAAAAAAAAGACAATGTACCCAGAATTAGCCCCAGTTGAGATAGAAAAGATCCAGACAGCTTTGTGCAACAAATGAATTTAGCTTTGTGTATCTGAAGCCTAACTAATAGACTGATCTAAGTTACAAAGTTTATATTTGTGAAACAGCAGCAGCAGCATTAAAAGCCAGACAGACATGTAAAATACAGAGCACATGACAAAAAAAAAATCTTACAACAAGCAATGACAACAATCTTACAAGTTCACTCCGTATCACACTGTGTGACATGGGTGTAATAAAGTCTTGGGCTCGTGTTTTGAATGTGTAGCAATTTAAGAAAACACGCTTTGACCACAGCACTGGCTCATCTACTGCCTGCATCAAAAAGGAAGAAGGAGAGATCGTGATTTTGTTCACAAACAAAAAAGTAAAAAAGGAAGACAACATGAAATGTGATTTTGCAGCATTAAAGCCAAAACTGTACAGTCATACATTATAAGTGCCATAATGTTGAGACACTGGGCAGGGTACTGTATATTCCTGGTCCAACTGTACCCTTCACAGCCAGCGAGGAACCACATAAATCACAGTGGCACCCTCCGTCCGCTCTGCCTTAAAACAATACTGTATACAGGTATACTATTTATAGTTATATGAGGCTGACAACCTCTGAGCATCCATATCTCCAGATCTCAAAGGACTGTGCTGCTGTGGACCATGATGGACAATGATGACCTGCCACACTGACTGCTCCAGTTTCCTGAAGGAAACGATGTTCTTACTCTGCCTGTGCTGCTTTCACTTCTGCATTGACATTTTATATGCAGTCAATCTGTTTCCTCCTCTAGTCTTATGCTCAGTAAAAGTCGCATCTGTCTGCCTGCCGCCCTGTGCATTTTATAGCTAAGTTGTACATTTGGACCCCTCTTGTTTCTCTCACAGCCCCCCCATTGCCTCATTCTTGGCTTCTCCCCCACCCCACCCTCACCACTTTTCACAGCAGCAGTGACAGATTCCCATAAGCACCCTCTCAAAGAATCTGTCCATACTGGCCATCTGAAGAGCCTCATGGGCAGAGATTTTATTTTATCCAGATGAAGTACTTAAAATAAATAAATAAATGAATAAATAATAATCTGCCATCAAGGCTGTGCCACTTGTCTGTGGATGCACTGGGGTAAGGCATGTACACAGGCACAGTGTCTGCAACCAAAAAAAGAAAAAAAAATCCATTATGTTATTAAATTAATAAACAATTTTGGTCTATAACCAATGCACATAAAAATGACAAATGGTAAAATGTCTTGTCAATTTGAATGTGCTTAAACTTTAGGTCAGCTCCCACAATAGAGATGCTATTTCACTGCGTTTACATCAACTACAGAGTGACTCACAAAACAGGATTTTAAAAATAGTGGGAAAAAATAAAGATAAATAAAGGTAAACGGAAACGGAAAAAAATAGAGCAATAAAACAGGACATTAAAACGCACTGTAAAAATGCTTCCCTGTACAACTGAGCTTTAAAAGAAGCTACTGATCTGGCTATCCTCGGATCTGGCACAGTCTTACAGACCTCAGGAGCCCCAACAGCAAAGACCAGGTGACCTTTTGTTATAAACCGAGTCCTTGAAACAAACAAGTGGTTATAAAAGGCTCGGAGTCGAACCCCCACTGAGCCTCCAAATAAAGATCCATCAGTTTTCTGCATACTTGAGGTCAGGACTGTGATGGCAGCACAGTAAGCAAAGTCTTTTTCCCCCTCTTACAACTTCCTCTGGCTTCTTTGGGGGCTCTCCAAGTGCTCCCAGTACAGATGGGAGACTGGAGCAGTGGGGGGATTTCTATCAGGTCCTTGAACAACCTCAGCTCACTGCGGAGGAGCAGTGTCTTGTGCCTGCTAGAACACCAGAAGTCTACGTTAGACTACTCAAACAGCAGGGCTGCAACTAATAACTGTTTCCATTTTCTATGAAATGTTTCTCAATACACATTTTTAGAAAAGAGTGAAAAAGGCCCAAATTATCAAAATGTATGTTTTCCCAACACAATCTGCCACTATTGCCTGAAATCACGATGAAATGAGAAGCTCCAGAACAGCTCCCAAATCGCCTTTAAAGGCCGAGACTGAACTTTAAACCTCAACATGTTATTTGAAAATCATATCCAGATGACAAACATGCTAAAAAGAATGTTATGACAAGGCTAAGATCACTCTAGGTACATCTTACATGAAATAAAGCTTGTTCAACAACTGAGAAACCACAGCTGTGGAGAACCAACAGGGACTCTTCCAAACAGACCTTGCCAACATCTAAATTATCATAAACATTATACATGATGAAATGTTGATAGTGACAAATTAGGTATGTCAAACAAGTTTCATGTCTCTGCTGGCTCATTTCCTGCGAATGTCTTACTTTAGAAATCAGTCTCAAAACATTTGCATGCT
>NW_018128126.1:1134000-1170838 GCF_001952655.1 Monopterus albus
GTGTCTTTAAGGCATCGGTGTATGAGTGTGCAACATTTTTCTTTAAATACAAATAGCAAATCTTAATATTAAAAATAGCAATGAATACCACAATATATCCCAATATACGATATCTTGTCTGTCAAGTCAAACACCAGTCTGAAAATACATTTATTATACAACTTATCACTTTAATATGACTTACAAAAGCACATTGTTGAAAACAGTCTTGATCTAATGTGGTGAAACTCAAACATCTGTAAAAAGTCACTTCTAAGATATATGCATTGTGTTGCTTTTCACACAAGCTTAGATAAAAACCCCATAAGTGCTGTTAAAGCCTTTATGGTACATAAAAGGCAGCACAAAAATTAACATGAGGATTTTAAATGTGTAAATAAACATCTGATAGTGAGCATGAGTGAGGAGCAGAGATGATGAAAGGAAGGTAAAACAGGCAGACAGAGGAGGGCAAGAGAAGCGAGTGGTGATTTTCAGGGTCACATCACTATGGTGGGGGGCTGATTGACAGGGCCAAGCATGGGTTCAAAGTTCAGGCCTTTAATAGCCAGACTGAAAGAGCACAGCTTTCATGTCAGCCCTTAATGCCTATAACCTCCATGCAACCCCTGATCCTCCCTGACACTGCCACCACAGCTTTTAAATGAAACTCTTACAAGGGGGAAAAAGAACCCTTTTAAATAAACATTTAGTGATCTCCCCACTCACCACTTTCTCGTCTTGTAGACCTGAGGGCCCGTTTTAGTGGGATTTGTCTTGGACACACCTGTAAAGACTCTCAGAAGGAAATAAAGCCAAGAATAAGAAAGAGCCGCTGGCTACAGCGATTTCCATTCACTTGAGTTAAAGCAAGTCAGTCAGCATACGAGCTTCCACTGCATGAGGAACATGAGCGGCAGAGGAAAGTGTGTGTTTGTAATTCAGCTCCACAAGCCTGACAGCACAGATCTGAGGCCTCCCACAGACGCAGGCAGAGGTCACTAGGCCTCGCTAAGCCCTGGCTTGCTACAGACTCTTCTGATATCTTATTGCAGCAGTTCAAGGGCTTTATAGAGAAGACGATGTAATCCTCAGGCACACATCCTCCACTCAGTCCAACACATATCCATTATTCATAGACATTTTCTCCAACTTGCAGCGAAGACAGGAAATAAAGGACAATATGGAGAAAATGACAAGGCGGACTATGGGTAAATCCTAATTCCCTTATTCGATCATTCCTCACTTCTTGCTCCTCCTTTGACACAGAAGTCGTTCCGGTCCACCATCTTGAAAAATGTCCCAAAGCTCTTATTCCTTCTCTGAGGAATGAAGATTGAGGAGCAAGGAATTAGATACTGTATGTGTGAGGATACACAAGAGCATCCTTTGCTGCAGTCTTTTATGGAACCCCTTTATCAGAAATCAGTTGGTGACTGGATGAAGTATCAGAGGAAGGTCTCGGCTCTCTTCTTGCATTTTTTTCATTGCACCATTTCCTCTCATCTTACGTGGGCGAAATGACGACAAGTGAGGGAAACATGGATGCAGTTAAGGGAATTGAGATTCAACCATGGATTTAAAGTTGCACGTGACTGGCAAGTGTCTCAGACTAACAAACCTACAGGATAAATCTGATCTGAGGTTTCACACAAAATTGTTGCACCAGATGTGCAAGTTCAAACCCAGTTTAGTTTCTATGATGTAGTAGTTCTATTAAAAAAGGTAAAAAGAAGACTGCACCAGATAAGTTGGTTAAAATGTAACCTGAACGGGTACAAGTCTAACCACTAAACAACAGACAGGTTGACAAGATGGGAGAGACTAGGCATAAAGCTGGAGGAAATGTACTGTAGATGCTTAGGCTACAGAAGTGGCGCACCTTCCATGACTTCCCATGGAGTTTTACATTGACACTGTGCTTTACAATTACAATTATTTAGAACAGATGAGAGCACAGAAGGATTCTATTCTCACTTTCCATGGGACTTGCTAAGAGTACCACTTGGTTCTCTGTAGCAGACAGCTGAGTTTAGCAGTTTCCCAGTCTCCTGTGGCCATTGTTGTTAGCATGGTTAAAGCTACAGCATGTAGCTTCAAGTAGCCTAGCATGAAACTCCAGCTCGGTCCACTCTACCCCAGCCAGCGCTCCCTCTCCCTAGTCCACTATGCTCTACTGTGATCTGCTACACTCTTCCCAGCTCTTCAGATATTTGTCATTATGAAATTAAAAGAAATGAGAATGCAGCCAACCTTATTGATCAAGCAGAAATGACTGAAAATCTCTGGTTAGAGAAGTCAAATCCTGCTCTAAACCTTGTTGTACCCGGTACTTTTTACCATACTGACTCTGAGAGACGAGGCAGTCCAAGTAACTTCAAAACAGTGCTGATTTATTCCATGAACACAGGTAAAAATTAACATTACACGCTCAGGCATCTTACACCTCCAAACTGCTTGCAGGCAGATGTAAGATGAAAGACCCTGAACCCACCAGGCCTATACATTATATCCCCTCGGTTGGGCTAGCCCCATACTACACAGTAACGTCAACCGAGACGTCTCTGGTGCCAGCTTTGCAGCTGGCCATAGCAGTAGTCAAAACATGAAGCAAATCAACGTGTGAATGTGTGTGTCTGTTGATTAAGTGGTGTGTAACTAAAAACATTCTCATGACCTCTAGTAACATGTCGTGACTTAAACATAAGAACATATTATGGCTAAGGCTATAACTAGACATCCTATCTCCACTAAACATTTCTAATACATAAAGTATCTATCCAATTTCTATCTGACTAAAAATACCTAACAACCTTTTAGAAGCCAATATCTCTGCACTTCTGCCAGTGCTGTTCAATGAGTCTGGATCACAGGAGGCTTCGACAGCACCTCTCCACATTTATTTATAACAACAATATCTGGGAAAAAAACCTACATACACTAGGTTTAATGACAATACTTACCTGTGGCTTGTCCATCTTCAACTTAGGAAAAATAATAATAAAGATGAGGAAATCATCTTTGCTGTGGGTTTCTTACCAGTATGCTTTGCCAAAACTGCCTGGTGAAGGATGAAATATCTTCAGAAACCCCACCACCCACCCTTAACCTAACTTTGGATTGGGGGGCTCCATCTGATCATTTCTGTAACGTTCCAAACTCGACAGCCTGACACTCACACCCGCTTCAGGCCAGCTTTGCAGAGGTGAGAAAGCAAACTGAATTTTAGCTCTTTTTTCCAGTTTTGACAGAACTATTTCTGTTACTTTTTAAAACAGCTGAGTGCTGTACTGTGAATGCCTGCCAGAACGTGTTCACACATATTTCCATATTTAAATAATTTTACATCTTGCCGCTCTCTATGAAAGCTGACTTTTCACTCCACCTTCTAGTGCTGTTGTTCGAACGACTAGTTCCCACACATTTAGTGTTGACTTTACACTGGCACTAATAATCACACTTGCATTCAGCCAGCGCAACAGACTGCTGGCCTTATTCCCCCCACAAACTAACACCTTGGTAGTGTGCTGAGATGTGTAAGGTTCTACTGAAAAGGATTTTTCAGCACCTCAAAACCAAGTTATTTTTAATGACAGCAGCTCTTCACTGACATGATCACCTTAATTTAGTTGGCAAGACTTGCCTTTTTTAATTGCAGCCCTCTGCAGCGTTGTCAGCCTCGTTCAGACTGAGTTTCAAAAGGTTGGAAAAAACGCAGCCTTCTCTATTCATTTCTATGGGAAACTGCATCCGGCACCAGCACCGCAGGGGGCTCCGGCACGGTGACACAACCCCATACGGCAAAAAAGTTGGATCTGGTTCAACTTCCACTGCACCAGACAGTGACATCATCCAGCCAAGGTGCTGCACTGACCAATCACATATGGAGGACAATCCGGGCGTGGCCGCCCACCGGAAGAAGACTCTTTTGTTTACCTTGTTAGCATGAGCATTCACTGCTAATCACTGTTGAATTTAGGCCACAGCTAACGCATCACAACACACCATTCATTATTGTTAGTACTGGATGGTAGAATTAGTGCCAAGGCAGAGTAGGCTATGTTAGCAGCATGGCTAACCAAAACACAACGGAAACTCCCAGGCTGGAAACGTCAATGAAGCCGCTCACGTGGACTCGTCACAACATATCTGTCTTGTACACATCTAAGAGACACTCCTCCTGTGGCCCCTCAACCCTGATCAGCGCAGCTCCTTGCGCTAAAACACAGCAGGAAGTTGCGTTTTTAATGGATCAGTCTGAGTGCCTGTTTTGGGTGCACAACAGAGCAAAGCAGACCTAAGCAGACTTTCATCTCAGAGAGATTTGTAATCAAGCTTAACATTTACAGGAGAGGGAAACTATTTTAAAGGCTGCCAGTAACCAAAACACACAGTGTGGCTTTGTGTTTTAAAATGTTCTTTCCTTTTACAGAAACACAGGAGGACAACAGCCACGGATCTTTATCTACAGTATATGTCTGTAGTTGACATTGACAACATGAAAGTACAATACTGGTCAAACAAACTAATCCAGGACTGAAATGAAAGACACTACTGCTTATATTAGGAACCAGTAGTTCATGTGACTTTGTAGTGAGCAGGAAACCGAGTCTGCTGGTTCAGAGGGTGGGGAGGTGTAAAGGAGGATGTCCTTTAGTGCTTGAACTTCCTCCAGATGTTTTCTGGACTCAGCCACAGGAAACCTGCCTATAACACCAGCCAGAACAAAATGGAAGAAAAAGAAGAGGAAGAACCTCAAATGACTCTCCTGAGGAACTTGGGTATCAAAACTAAAGCTATATACTTTCTGTTCATTGGAGAATAGCAGGATTTAAACTATGTAATAAGCATCTTCTCTAAAGAAATGTGAGCAAAGCTAATCTCCTGAGAGTGACCCACATTCACAGATAAAGCATATGTGGCATCTTAATGAGAAAACCCTGAATGCATTGGGTTTGAAAAGCTGTTCAGGGAAATGTGATTAATATTTCCCACAAACTCAATACAGGAAGTCCCTGGAGATCTGGAGAGAAAGAGAGAGAGAGAGAGAGAGAGAGAGTTAGGGGGTGGAATTTAGTCAGATTCAGTAATAGGTTAACAATAAACAGGAATCTAGGAGGAGACTCCCCCATTAATATGAGTCATGGAAGACCAGAAACAGTGGTCATAAAATGCAACCAGCCAACAGCAAATTAAAAGTCAGAAAAGAAAAAAGGGACTGAAATAGTTTATCACGCACTTCCAGAAGCAAGAAAAACAGTCACCAGCCTTTCTGTTTTCTTCATTAAACCACATGTGAACATGACCCAGCAGCGTCATCCTTCAGCCCGACAGCTACAGGGACAAAGAGGACGCAGATGGGTGAGGTGCAGCTCTCCCTGCGCCTGTGGCAGCCTGGAATGTGCTCTGGGTTTACTGGGTTTATAAATAACTGTCAGAAACAGGCAGACACAAAAGGCGCTGCTGTTCCGAGCCACAGCCCTCCTGCAGAGCACCCTCTCCTCTCCATCCCCCTGGTCGCTACCAAGGCCTCACCACAGCACTTAGCAGTACTCTTATCAAACCACCTTCACAGCCCAGGTGTTCATTTTCAGTGATTTTACACTGGGTGTTATTATATAAAGTCAATATTGTCACAGTAGTTCGATACAAATGAGCTGTTATTGTTTAGGTCAGTTTGGTGAAGTATGAATATGTACTACTACTTGGAGTGGCAAGCTGGCATTTGGCTGACTACTGTAATGGTTTATCCTCACGTGTTTAAGCCATCTTTAACCATTTATTTTACATTTAGCTGCATATTTTATCTTTAGCTAACTACTTGAACTTATCCTCCATTTTAGCCATTTGGTCTGTATGTCCATTATGATTAACTATTCCACCATTTATCCATTGGGCCTGGTTTTAGTCGTCCTTCACATTTATTTTACTGCAAGAGAACACGCCCTCTCAAACAGGAATAAGGTCGTTTCAGAGCTAATGAGACAACGTGGCCGTCGGCTGTGGCTGAATATTGTAATGACATAAAAAGTGGCAGGCCGTCTTTTTGAAAAGCGACATGTGGCTCTGTGGAAACCTATGGGTTTTGGCAGAACTGATAGGAAGAGACTGTGACGTGAATCGGCCTGTGCTGTCACATTATAGTTTCCATCCCTTTTCTCTCCTCCAGTTGCTGGGGAGCAGGAGCCTGCTGCTGCTTGCGCCTGGAGCTCGACCAAGATAGAAATCAGGCTGGTTTTTATCTCTCAGCCTCCTCATCACCTTTCCAGTCCTCAATTTCTCCCTTTCCTCCCCTCCCCTCTAAACGAGGGACTTTAATGGCATGCACCGAACAGACTGGAGAGTCAAGGAAATTGGGGGGAGGGGGTGGAAAGGTGTCGTGAGGCACAGTAACCAGTCACACCATATTTAAATGCCTTCCTCCAGCACACAGTGGAAATGGAAAGTGAGGAGGGCTGGACAATTTGAACTTATGTGTGTCCTGTTCTTCGTGCTGTGGAAAATTGGATGGTGATGCAGACTTCACTCTTCTGTGCGACTCGTCAGTGACACAGTTTTCTCTCTCTCTCTCAAACAAACAAACAAACAACAAAAAACCACCACATAGAAAACATGTCCCTCGAACTAGCTCTGTTGTTTCCTGGCCAGGAAGCACGGTTCCTCTCCTTTCAGGGCACTAACACAAATGGCACTGAGGGACAACAACAGACTGAAAACAGACGTCATATGTATCACGTCCATTACCGCCTGAACTTTCCCCTCCTTAAGTCACTGAGAAAAATATATTCCACATCAAGGAGCCACCTACTGACATTAACAATCCCTAGAGGTTTTCTATTAAGCGTTCAGACTAAAAAGTGCCTTATGTGATCACCCACTTACTAAGCATGTAAGTGATCACTTCTTAATATTTAGCCACTTTTGAAAACTTTGGTTTGTTTATTTCAACACTATGTGGTTGACAATACACTTGGTGTGCTCTCAGTAAATCCAAGCCAAACCTCAGCGTTTGAGGTGATGGACTATCCATCTCTGGCAATGTGTACATTTGTGGTGGCTCTTTTTGTTCCGTGATGTCAGGTTAGATATCTCCATCTTAACTGGCTGTGTTCAGGCAAACCAAGAATAACTGAGATGTACTAACCAAAACCAATCCACACAATTAATAAAACTTTTGTTAATAGTCTAAGTTAGCAACAATTTAGCAAACAAAAATACCTAACTATTTTCCTCAAATGAAAAGGAATCGCTGCTGATCTCAAACTTAAATTGGTTATCTCTGGACTGGAATATCTCTGTTGGACTGTTTGTTTGGATCTGAGAACCTGTGGTGGTTATATTTCAATGTTTTCTGAGAACAAGACCTTTTAATGTTTAACTGAGGAAAAAGGTTCCTAATCGGTGTTGTTAGTTGCACTCATAACACCCCTTAAGACGTTAAGATGACATTCACCAAGGAGACCAAACAAACTTGTTCTAGTGTTGTTCTTTGCACTCAGCCATTGTGCGGCTGCTGTAGTCCACTTTTTACAGGTTCTTTCAAAGCGCATGACGCCTTAACCTCAGCATTTAGTGACACGCCAAGTGCAGTTACTCTGCAGACACAGATGCAGCTGCTCTACGTAGAGCGAATATAATTGAATACTGTTCCACATTAATAGGATTGAGCGAACCTACAGATTTCTGCCTGCTCCCTCTGGACTGTGAGTGGCACTCAGTGTAATGCATACGAGCAGGAGCCAGACAAAGTGCTTCCTAGAATATACACACATCCTGCTAGACACAAGTGAAACAGACATCCGTACACACAGATGACCATGTATGCATTGTACCTTGGGGTGGCTGAACATGACGCCATGGTGGCAGTGTTACAGTCGCACAATGGGCAAGTCGGGGGAAAAAAAAAAGTGAAGCTGCTTTTCAAGGCTTAGGGTCTTTATGTAGCCTTGGGTGATGTCTAGAAGTAGAACCTGTGATGTCACTCTCAATCGGCAGTCTAATTTAAAGGTTGAGCTCTACCTCACTCATTTGGATTGGACTTAAATCAGATCTTGATGAGCGAATTATTCAAGTTGAAAACCTTTACTAATGTAAGTTGTATAGTTTCTTCAGAACACAACAACGGTCAAAGGAAACCAAAATCATCAACCCATTGAGGGCTGCTTTGAAAAATCATACTGGCTCATCCAAGTTGTGTGAATTTCATCACAACAAGTCATAATGCAACTCAGAAGTTTGCATGGCCCCCATGTGCATGTATGCACTCCTGACAACATCTGGGCATGCTCCTGATGAGTCGGTGGATGGTGTCCTGGGGGATCTCCTCTCAGACCTGGATCAGGGGATCAGTGAGCTCTGGCACAGCCTGTGGTGGTACTTGGCAGCTTCAGATGCACCAACACATAATGTCTCATAGGTGCTCAGTTGGATATATGTCAGGGGAATGTGAGGGCCAGAGTCGTACTAGAGGATGTCATGGAGTCTGTTTCTGACAGTTTGGTCAGAAACACCAGTAGCTGCTGAAGGTCATTCTGTAGGGCTCTCAGTGCTCCTCCTGCCACAAAGGAGCAGATCTCGGTCCTGCTGCTGGGTTGTTGCCCTTCTACGCCCCTGTCCAGCTCCCCCAGTGTAAAGGCCGGTCTCCTGGTATCTCCTCCATGCTCTTGAGACTGTGCTGGGAGACAGCAAACCTTCTTGTGACTGCACATATGGATGTGCCATGGTGGAGTAACTGGACTACCTGTGCAACCTGACTGGGCTGCAGGTACTGCCTCATGCTACCAGTAGTGACAAGGACACTAGGAAAACAAAACTTGAGAAGAATCGCTCAGTAAGGATCAGGAGAGAGCATTTTTCTGTGGCCACCACATATAAAACCAGCCCCTTTTGGAGGGTTGTCTTGCCTTTACCTCACTATTGCACCTCTCATCACTTTCACTTGCACCAAATCTAGTGAAACTGATTCATAATCACTCGTGCTTCCTAAATGGACAGATTGAAATCCCTGAAGTTGAACTGACTTGGTGTTATATACTGTGATAAAGTGTTCCCTGAATTTTTTTGAGCAGTTTATATTCCATCCTCGCCTGCAACCTTCTGTTGTCACTGGGCTTTAGGGCTTTGGATCAAACCCCACATAACTCATGTCTTGCTCTGTGTGCTGCCAAATACCAAGCAGGAAACTGTGGTCTGTCAAACACATAGTGTACGCAGTGGCCTACAGAGCACGCCGTTAGTAACATACAATACCAGTTAAATGTGAGCACCGAATATTGGTTTGTTCATAAGGGATGAAGCATGTTTCAGTGAGAGCAGACAAAGTGCTGTGCTGATGGGTAATACGCATATGAAAGAACATCTGTTTTACTCAGAAACCACTCTGCAGCAGAGCACTCAAATATGCCTTTGACGTCATATCTTCTGCAGAACTAAACAGTCTAAAAGGACACAAGTATGGCGATGATGTCAGAGCCGAGAGTTTCGATATATAAACACCGGGCCAGTGTACTTACAGACAGGGAGACCATATGGGAGACCACCGCACAATATGCTCTCTTTGCTCTGTTTATGTGCTCAGTCACATTTGTTGAGACAACAGAACAACTGCTCAAGATCTGGCCGTGTGCTGCTTCACACGACTGATTGCAATGACTGTACTATGGGCCAGTTTGTGCAAAGAACATTTATAAAATCTGACAGTTAACCTCCCACAAGCAGACCACATGGCCTGCCCCCCCATTTCACTTACTCCTGTAATGTACCAGTCTACTTTAAAACAGCCTGAACTCAATTCAGCTCTCCTTAGATGACAACTACAAGATATGTAAAGGAAATGGGCCAGCAAAAGTATGGTACTCCATGTCTGGGGAACACCCACAGCAATTTTCAGGTACATCTACACATTTAAGTTTTGAAATATACTGGTCAAGCGGGAACGTTGACCTGAGAGTGGTTCCTGACAAAAGCACCAGTAATCACCAGACTCTTCAGCAGTCACTGCTGGGGACCATGAATATTCACACTTTTTGCCAATCTGGCCATTAGCAGACAAGATGTAAAGCTATTGGCAGTTATCATAATTATTTTTCAAACATGCACCAGAACCCTGAAATTACATGGATGAGTGAGCCAATGTAAGAAAACAGCCACATACGGTCCGGAGTACTCACACGAAGCTAGTGGGCATGTTGATGATGTTGTATCATGTGACTGGTGCATGACCAGAAGAATACAAACCCCCAGTGGTGAAGAGATACGGTCATTATCAGTGAAGGAAAGAAAAATATTCACCTGTACGACGAGATTCAGGAACTTCTGTCATTAAGAGCCAGCTGCAGAACTGTTGGATACATTTTAAAAGGTACAGCAAGAAATTAATTTTATCATAAACAACCAAAGTACAAACTGGCTAGGTGTCCCACCTCCTGCACGCTCTACCCAGGTGCCCCTGTCCCCCTGCATAAACCAAATGGAGTATTTCCATTAGGTGAGAATGCATCTCACACAGACAGTCTCCTGCTGCATGTTAAAGGGTAACTCCTGACAAAGTCTGGGCCTGATTCTGTGGGTACAGTCAGGATGTGTGAAAATGTCTTTAATGATCCGTGACCTGACATCTAAATGCTGTATTCATCCTTTTGCTGATCAGTCCCCATTGTCTCTGGCAAGAAATGACTGAAAATCAGTTGTGCAACATCTTTTTCCCCAGAGGAATACAATGTTCACTAGATCAGACTGGGTGGTCTAGCCAAGGGAGCAACAAATGGACCAGTCTGAACCAGTGCAGCCAGGACTGGACTTCTGTATGAGACACTTTATTTCCCTCCAACTCACTGTTCCCCAGTGAACTGACAGATCTGATAATGCCACCGTTTCTGTTTTTTTAAACAAACTCACAAACATCCTGAATTACTGTCTTCACAAGGAGATTTTCATACATCATACAAAGACAAATAGCTTATAAAAGCTCCATTCTACATGGAATTACTGTGGAATGCAAAGACAAAATGAACATGTTGCAAGGCTGCTTTTATAATTGTTTTCCTCTACAGAAACCACAAATTGCAGCACCAAACATGAGAATGGCTTGTAATGACTCCATGTCTCTCACACTGCTAAATTTTAATTGTGTTTCTAACTACATCTTGCCTCCTGCTTCAACCATGTAATGAGATCACAGTGCAGAGCTCCTCCCTTCTTTAGATGTTAATGATTAAGTGACGCTAATTGCCCAAGATTGTTCAAGGTCCGCTCGCCCATTAGAAGCCCACCAGTCTGGTCCCTTAGCAACAGAGACCAGCAACCTAAAGGTGGTTTCCTGTGTCAGTCAGATGGCAATCGCAGCTTTATCCGTTTTGAGAGCATCTGTTCTTCAGAGCTGAACACTCCGTACACAGACGTACACTCCAAGTCAAAGCATGACAAGCACTTAGTGACAAAATGCTGCTTGTGTTTATAGATATGTTAACCTTTAAACCTGTCCCTCTGTTGGTTAAATCCAACACAAACCTCCTAGAACAGTCACTGCACAGCAGAAACAAAGAGGTGTTGCCGTTTAAAGCCACAGCCTAACTGGAAGAACCTTCAGGCACTTGGTACAGCAAAACGTCTGCATCTCCTTTCTCTGAGAAATGCTACCAGAGGTAGAGAAAGGAGGTTTATTTGAATGATCCCAAACAGCTGCTTAATTGCTGCAGTGTTGTGCTACATTAGGCCATGATGAGCAGCAGAGCGGGGCGTTAGAGTGGTGGAAAAATAAAGCAAATATCCCAGTAAAAAGATCCATTTCATTGTACTAATGATATCTCAGTCTAAGATGCTTTAAAGAGATCATGCAAGAAGACGACAAACAGCTACTGTTTTTATATTTCTCTATGATGCTGTGTTTAATTCCTCATCAGATAAGTATGGTAATATTAGGTGCACAACCAATTCTATCAAGATGAGCACTGTGACTTCTTCAAATCAGTTCAGATAACATGTACATCACATTCATTAAAAGTAGGTTTACTTTTCATATCTGGACACAGCAGTGTGACTGTCATCCAAACATTGTAGGACATGACAGTACGAGCTGTGCAGCCAGTGTTGTACTGTATTTTGGAAAGATGATCATTTTGCAGAAGAGATTTCTCCTGACTCAAGCACACACACACACACACACACACACCAAAAACAAAAGTTTATTGGGGAAAAATAAACATGAAGTCACAGATAAATGTGCATTTTATTTCTGTTTGTGCACAAATAAGACACTATAGTTTCATATTTCACATCTCCATCAACCCACATTGGTTTTTGGGCTGATCATAATCATGACAACACTGGGTGCTTAGATGTAAAGAGAGAGGGGAAAGTTATCCACCTTTGCAGTTGGAAAATGTGGCTCCTTTAAGGATACTGAAGTAACAAAGGGGGGGTGAGCGGTCGGTTGAGCAGGGACTTCATCATCAGTAATGGGCCGTGGTGAAATGAATCTCAGGAGCAGGGGTGTAGCACTGATTCTTAACAAGCCCTGTCAAGAGCATGCTTTGCATATATTGAGCAGCACTGAGGGAGCTGACGAGGTACTGCTCAGGAAAACAGCGTTCTTTACTACATCCAAACGCACATACAGACTGAAAATCCTTATGCATCGCCTGAAAAAGCTGAACAGCTTTCACCCTAAACCCCTCTAACAATTAATACCATCCGAAAAGCAAGGCCACCTCTAAGTATACTGATAACAGCCTATTAGTCCCTCCTATCAGCATGCTTTAATTGTTTGTCTGAAGTGCATTTCTAGAGTGTCACTGCCTTTCAGGCTCCCTTGCCGCTCTTACTCTCTCTTAACTTGAATGACAGCGATGCTTGCTGCAGCCAGGGGCAGAGGGCGTGAATCACTCAGTGAGGGCTGAAATGAAAAGAGCAGCCCCTTGTGCAATTTGCATGAGGCACGGCGCCAGGGCCGCCAAAAGCAAGGGGCCGACTTTATAAGCAGCAGCGTTTTTACTTCCACAGTCAGCGGTCCATGGCAGCCAGCTCCTCAGCACTGCCTTAATCTACAATTACCACCCACCCCTGGCCACTCCATTCAAGGAAAAACGCTGCTATGCTTACAAGGAGAAATGGGTGAATAAGTACATTTTTAATCAAGCTGAAAAACATCTCTTCAAAAGTTACAACTGGAGGAGAGCGCTGCTTATTTGTATGAACAGAGAACAGACCCACAGATCCCCACCCCATGCGTGATAAGAAGCTTCCGCTGAGATGTTTAATCTGATCTGACGCTTCTCTCAGCAACCTTTGGGTCTCTGTGGTCGCCAAGTCAAGGTTCCATGTTGAACAGAGAACAATATCAAAGCAGATGATTAACAACACATGACAAACACACTGGATCCTGAGGTGGAGCCTGCAGCGACTGGCCATCTTTCTACCTTAACACACCAAATAAAACAACAACAGAACAACAGCGGGAGGAAGTGGAGCTGTGCTGAGGTCTTAATCAGCTGTGCCATCAAGGCACACTAATAAAATGATGTGAGCTCAAATGGGCCTCACATGCCACAGCTGAGGAACAAAGCAACTAGTTCAGCGCCCTCTTGTTCACATACAAGATGATTCAAGATTTCAGAGGCCAAGCGTTTAACTTGCATATATGCAGTTCGGCAGTAAACATTCAAATATGCGGTTAGCATGACTGGTTGATGTCGACAACACAGTGGGGGTGCCTGGCCTTTGGAGGGAGCTTGCTGGAGAGAGGAGGGGGTGGCGGTAAAGAGGATTACGAGGGGCCAGCGATGAGGGGGCTATTGTTAGAGCCTGAGAAAGCGTGCAGGAAGAGTGGCATACATGGGAAACAACCCCCGACACTCCGGCCTCACTGAGGAATAACAGGAAACTGTGAGGTACTCAGTCAAAAATCACTTTAATGTTCACATTTTTATGTACACAGAGTGGAATTTATGAAAATGTGTTAAGCATAAAAAAAGCATATCAGGAGAGCAATGCAATATTTGAGTAAACTGGCTGTTTAACATAATTCTGACCAAAGCGATTGCCTCTTGGAGTGTTTCCATTCGCCAGCGGCTGTCTGGCAGCCTGAGATGACAGAGCACTGCTGGGAAATATCTGGGCAGGAGATGTTGCTGAGAGGCAAAACCCACTCTGTCAGAAAATGCAATTATCCAAAAGACCTCGACTTGGGGCCATGAATGATGAATATGTGCTGCTATGAAAGCACAACAAATGTGTGACGAAAGAGAAGCCACTTCTCTTGTTGTACAACAACAAATCATCTCACTCCGTTGCTGGGCTCCCACATGACGTGTTTGCCAAAGTTCTACAGGTTTTGGCTATTTCACATTTTTTTGAGTGTGTCTCACTGGTCTGAGGTGGGCGGGGCACAGTTGGGAAAAGGGGCGTGGCATACCGCTGTGCAATAATCAGACTATGGCAACATTTGAATGAAAATGTGCCGACAGGGACGGGGTTGCTGCACATGCTCTCAGGCCACTGTTAGATATGAACAACCAAACTGCCCCAAAGAAACGGATTAGTTTTTAATAAATAAGTGCAGCCTTAGGATGTTTTCCCCAAAAATCCCTTTCCGCAAACTAGAAAGCTGTCTTTTATAATATGTCATGAATATTTATGTGATGAAGAAATACCTCAGAAAAAGAAATTAGGCTTCCAGATACCTTGGTGGGAATAAGGCATTGCTGCAACACAGAGAAATGGTGTGATGGAACAAGTGTGTGTGTCCAAGCCCCTCAGGTTGATAAATAAATCTCCGGAGTGGTCCTGTCCACACGTGAGTGTCTGTTCCCACTCCCCGTCACAGCCTCTGACCATTAAGCTCCAACTGTATTTACTTTCCAAACTGGCACCATGGTCTAGCAAATCCAAAACCCTGCTTGGAAGTTATGGCTCCACATGCTCAAAATAATTCTTGGAGTTATATTAGGTGCTCTGAAACAGCAAACGAATCAAGTGCAGTTGCACAGTGTTGCCTAAGCTGGCAGTAATCATTTCAGTCCTCATGCTGGCATCCTCCTACAGCTGCTCACACTTCACCACTGACAAACACAAAAGCTGGCCCAGGATCACGCTTGAAGCCTCACTCTTGTTTCTTGTCTCTCAATCTGTCGACTTTGTGCCAAGTACACAAACTGTGCTAACTGTCGTCTGCACCTCTAAACCACAAAACCGCCAGCATATTAGAAACAGGCCGTGACTAGAACACATTTCCATCTTTCAGATAAAGAAGTATTATCTGTATGATTGTGTAATCACGAGCAGCAGTGTTACTGTATGGCAAAAATGCTGCACAGAATCAGACGTCACGTTCATACTCGCATCATGAGGATATCAAAGCTGAGTCTGAATAAACATCACGAGCATGGTAGTCAGGAATTTTACAGAGAATGTTACGACATGGCAGCAATTTAAAGATGGTGCAGATCATTGAAAACGCTCCATTTCCTTCCTGACTCCAACTCCTCTGGACTTTTCTGATGTGCTGGGGCTGAGTCCTCGAGGAGAAGGCGACATAATGAAAAGATGATTCCAAGACAGAAGGTTTGACTTTCAAGGCCAAAATAACTGAAGGGAAACTGAATAGTTAAAGGAAACGTGAAACATGACAGACTTGTGTTTTTCTGTTTCAGAGAAAGTGCTTTAAATGTTTAAAGAGTTTAACTTCAGCAGCACAGCCTCAGATTCACGACACCGCTGATGCCAGAAGACTAGAAATGATCCCACTCGAGAAACCCCAGTGTATTATTACCTAATATCCAGGGCAAAGTGTGGTACACCCATTTTTCAAAACTGCCAAACAACTAACCACAAACGGCATGCATTCTGTTATCTCTATCCATGACTTACATAAACAGCGCTGCTTTCTGTGGAACTATTTGGAGCTTTGAGGAAATGCCAGATATTTAACTTGGCTCTGATTTCGCTGTAAAGGAAGAACATTTTAAAGGTGGCCTAGAAAGCACAAAAGTGCAGCCAGATAGGTTTTCCTTTAAAATAAACAGCCCCACCTTTATTCCCAAAGCACTGTACCTTTTTTTTTTTTTTTTACTTCACACGCTCAGATCCTTCAGTTTTGTCTTGTGGGAACAGCTGCACCCTAAAGAACCCACCAATAACAGCCTGTAAGGATGAGTGATGTCAAACGCCACCTTCAGATTTTGTGATTATGCTGTGATGCCTGTAATTACAGTATACATTATCTCCACCACTCTGGCAGGTCCATACACATACATTTTCTCCTCCAACAACCAAACTAAAAAGGATTGCTCACAACCCTGTGCTGCTAAAGCTTAAACAAGTCCAACAGAGGAAAAGCACAGTTTTATCAAGTGCCTGGGAGACATTTGACAGCCTTACAGAAAATTCTGGCTAATGTTACTGTCCATTGGTTTGGACAAGGTTTCTATCTGCAGTTCATCTAGGACAGTGAACACCTGGAGCAACAAAGCAGTGAGGGGAAGCGATGAAGATGTCTTTGTTTCTCAGGGGCTTCGGCCACACAGTGAACTCTGCGGACAGGAGAGAAATGATTTCCCATGTAGGGTTTCCAGCCACAATGATCTACTCTTTGCACCCTCACAAAGAAGCACAGACCCTGCCTCTGGTTTGGATCTCATCTGTCTTTGGTTTCAAAAAAAATCCTACAGACATATTTTCATTTCCAACAATAGTTCTTAAGTTTTGAGTCTTTTAAAAATATATGTTGTAAATATCTCTTGCTATTGCAGCACACCATCATTATATGGTAGATGTAAAGAGAGAAAGCAGAAATCCTGACATTCCTGACATGAGCCCTTCATCTGGCCTTTGTTCTGCAGCTTTTTAAGTTTCTCTGGGGACCTGTATGCACACAAACAGTTGGCTCTTTGATGCAAGGACGCCAAAGATCTTTAATGAGCTTAGTGTAATCTATAGTCCACCTTTAGAAAATGCAGGCTCGCTGGACACAACACAGGCCAGGGCCGTCAGAGCAGAACCTGCTACCTCTGAACTTAAAAAGCACACCTGCTGCTTGCAAAACCAGCAGTGGTGTCAAATGAGCAGGTGGTGAGTGACATGCTGCTGAGCTATGGAGCAGAAGGAGGGTTAAGTATTTTGTCTGAGATTATTTACTCCCTATATCCGCATGGTGTCCTGGCTCAATCTCACCTCTTGGGCTACATGTCATAGCAGCAGGCATGGCCTCACTATAAGCCTGTATGCTTTCTGCAAGTTCGTTGCCTTCAGAGGAGCCGCAAAGACAAGTCCTGCTCAAATTTAGGACAGGCAGAAACCCTAACCCGCTCATCTTCCTACAAACATTCAAATTTAAAGCCACATTATGGATAAACAACTTATGTGGCTGCTAAGACATTTTCAAGAAACCAAACAAAGTAAAAATCTGCAGTTCCACACTCTTTACTCTTGTAACAGTTAATGTAGTTGCTGTAGGAAAGCAGCAAAGAAAAACTAAATATCACCTTCTCAAAGGGGCATTTAACACTGGGCTGTTGTATTAGACTGCTTTAATTTTAGCACAGTGTACCTAATAAACTGGCAGCTAACAGCATTTTTATGGACATCTATTGCTAAACATGCTATTTTACAGTGGAAGTAAAATACACAAGAGACAAAAATTTTATTTGAAGCCTTTAATCCTAAAGAGTCATATGACTACATGTCAAGTGAAAAAAGGGTTAAAAGTATTCTTAAGATGTAATAAATACTACATTTTCATTTAACTGTACTGCAAGAACTGCTGCATGCGGCACGTGTAACATAGTAAAACATAAATAAATAATGATATATATATCTTTTGACTAATCCATCAAATGAAATGCATCACATATCAGGTCACCTCAGTCTCTTAGTGAGCTGCTACCACAGTAAATGTATGTCATCTCAGTATCTGGGCCTGATCATCAAATAACTGAAAACCTCTCATGTCTGACACCTTAAAGCCAGGCTGCCAAATCCAAAACAATGGAGGCTGCACGAATGCAACTTCATGTAAACTAAATTAATGTTCATAAGTTCACATTACAGTAACAAACATGTGCAAGATTATGTGGCGAGAGTCTAAAAACATGAGCGAACAAAGTACCACTGGTGAAGATGTGGCTGCTGCCAACACATTAGGACGTAAACCTGACCACTGCATCAGTCTGCAGTGAAACTATTTAGTGAGGAACAGTTTTGAAGTATCTTCCCCAGATAAAAGCCCAGTGACTGCGTTCAGTTATCTCCACCTCCCCTGCCCATCATGTGGCACAACACTGAGCGAATAATGCGCCGGACAACAATGAAGCCGGCCACTACTGTGTGCCAGTAATCTCTCTTTGAGGCCCCTGGCGTCTCTAATTGCCTGGACACTTGCATCCAAGGGCTGTTCTCGTTCCTCAGTGAAAAGATGAGACCTCTTGTGCTCCTTACAACAGGCTTAAGCTGATAAACCTTTTCACTGAACATGGCCGTGGGATCGGTGCTCCATGCAAACAGATTGGGTAAAAAAAAGACTAATCAAAACAGCAATTAGCCCCCGGCACAGAGGCAGAGCTAAGCCAGGGCGAAGCCTCGGCAGGGGGTCCACTCTCTCTACCACAACGAGTGTCTGATGGTTTGTGTGTCTTTTCTGGCTGACACATTCCTTAGTGGAACTACACGAGCTGGAGTATGTGGGGAATGCATGCGGTGAGGTTTTTATTAAACAAAGATATAGCACAGCCGATTTCAAAATGGGATGTGACAGCTGAAGAAATGCAAGCAACACTAGCATGAATCCAAGGCTATTCCTTTAGTCAGAGACTGTTCAGTGAGAACTGCTCTCACTCAGATAACCAGCAGCTCCCATGACACCCTTGTTTCCATTTCCAGTCATGGTTAGTGCCAGCCTTGCACTCGTGACTTGCTTCCAGTTGTACCCCTTGTTATAGCCACCAACATTTCCAGCACCTCCATACATGATGGAGGTGGATCATCCGGCCTCTTGCATCTGACAGAATCCATGTGTTGTTGTTTTTTTTTTTGTTGTTGTCGTTTTTTTAGCAGCAAGGTCAGGTTCTCTACTTGTTTACTGTCCTTGCAGCTGAAATGAACAAACAAGACTTCATTCTGTACAGCTACTCCAAAAAGGCAGGTTCAGTCTAGAGCTGATGTTATTACACAGCCTCAAGGCTGTTTTTGATGATTCTTAAACATGTACTAACAATTATCCATTTTGATTTTTTTTTAAACCAGTATGTATGTAAAACTGCACTAAGCAATAGTTTTTGTTTCCACTGGATGTCTAATGTGAAAGGTGTTGCTCACAATGACAAATCCACAGAAATGCACCAACGAACTCTGCTCTACAGAGCTTCACTGCATCTTTCTTCACCACAGCTTAATTGTTTTGGTTCAGTCTGTCATCTAGTCAGCGGTGTGTCCAGCAGCAGCAGGCAGCTGTGCATTTAGCAGGAATAAAGGCTCCAAAAACCCACTGTATGCTATCTGCCAAGCACCAACCAGCACACAAAGTCAGCAACTGCAGCTGGTGAATATCTAAAAAGCCAGATATATCATGAGAGGCCTCGGGAGAACAAAACGGAGCTAAAAGCAGGCTAAATATTGGACTTGCATTCAATAAGGTGGCCAGAAACAACCTCAGCTGTTGCTCGGTGTCTTCTGGATGCGGAACTGTTTGTTTAACAAATTCATTAAAAAACGCAAGTTGAAGTAGCAACTATTTTACATCTGGGCAGTGAAAGATGTTGGAAAGGTAACTCTCAAAGCCACTATTTACAGAATTGGAAAATCAAAGTCTGCACTAATTTTACTCCAAGATGCAAGAAAAAAAAACATAACATATCTCCACAATGAATATAGGTAACATAAAAATTCCGCATGTATAAGAACTAAAATTATTACAGCTGGTCAACATAAATCAACAAAGCTATTTTGATAATCCACTTGATAACCAGCACTTTAAGCAAAAATATCAAACACGTACTGCTTTCAGCTTCTCGATAGGAGTCACCGCTTCGTTGCACAAAACATCTTAAGTTGTTATCTCTGACTGTGGAAAACTCAAACTGTTTTGTGACATTTTATACAACAAACAATGAATCTGAGAAATAGCCAGAAGATTATTTCATAAAGAAATTAATCATTTGGGCAGCCCTAAAGACTAAAATAAGTTTTATAACATACGGTAACTGGCAGAAGCAGACAGGACAGTTTACTGTACAGCATCTGTCGGTGCCAATAATCTGGCTGAAGAAGCCCTGTGTGTTAAAGTTTTATTAGTGATGGTGTAACATCATGAATCAAAGCCCTGTGTGTTAAAGTGACATTAGTGATGGTGTAACATCATGAATCAACTTATGGGCAACATGGGACACTGTCATTTATTTCCCCAATTAGCCTACCTACCCATGACCTTGACAAATAACCCACCATGTATTTTTGAAATAATCATGTGACTTGGGCATGTACACGCATGCCGTGACAGCCACCAGCTGGGAGTATCAACATATCCATCCGTCCAAGCAGATATGATGTGCAATTATGTGGGGACTGGGAGTGTGTTGCTGCTGTGGTGTCACATAACAAAGGCGCGGCGAACTCTGGGAACCTGACCGCACATGATTTGGAAGGTTTAGGTTAATATTCAAACTAGAAACACTTTACATAATCCAAATTTAAAGTATGCATGTTTGAGTGCAGTCTCCTAGAAGAGCAGGAGCTGGGTCCTGGAAAAGACTATGTGTTTTGCTATTACAAAAATAATGAGCGATTTACAGGGTATGAGATCTGCTCCTGCCAGACTTCCCTCAATTTTTCTTAACACACAGCGCAACTTTGCAAGGACAGCATTTAAATTAGCTACATAATTCTTGAGTCTGGTTGAGTTGCTGAGCTTTGACAAATGGTACAGCTGAAGATGCCTACTTCTGCTTCTTCATTCTTTCTGCAACTAGTAAAACTAACTTCTCACTCTATATTGTGCCACATGAAAACTGCCTGAAAGAGCTGATCCAATATTATGGAAAAGGTTCCTCTGGTAAACTGTCTGCAGTGGCATCTGACCTTATTGGACATATGATACTGTATATTCTCAGCTGCCTACAGCACACAGTAAATGTAGCGCCTGTCTAGGATCAAAGTAAGGATCCACCATCAGCTAAACCAACTAACCTGAATTATGTTGGGCCAGCAATTTTTCACATGTACATGAATTCCTTGAAGCAAATGTCTCAACTGTCAAAAAGGCTGTGGCAAAGTGCCATGTCTGTATTCTAATCCTGTTCAGTTCCCTCTGGTGCTCAGTGAACAAGTTCAATCTGTGTGTTGCTCAATGCCTGGGCTTGGCAGGTACATGACTGCATACACGTGTTGTCAACATTTTATTAAAGAACTAAACACTTTGATATTTGTGGACATATGCTTATGAGATGAAATGTGTAGTATTCCAACACTGCTGTTAACTATTTATCATTAATCATTAGCAGTAAGAAAAACAGATAAAACCCATAAAGTGCCCATGGCATGCTCATTTCCAGCCATTTAATGTTTAATCTTGGGTACCTCTAGATTAGCTTGGAACCCCTCATAACTCCAAATAGTCTGTAATTATTTCAGAACAATAAAACCAGAGAGCCTCTTCCTAAAAATCAGAGGATAGTTCGTGAACACGCACAACTCCTGTTGTTGGTGTTGTGTCAGAGGTGGACAGCAAATTGAACCACAACAGCATTACATTAATTTGAATTTCTCCTCCATAGATAGGTAAACAACGGTATATGTACCGATGAAAAGGCGTGTTTTTTTAACTTACCGTTAAGTCCCACCAAGTAGTGGAAACATCACTCCCTTTCAAGTAGCTCCAAGGTCGGTAAATCCAACTGGTGGTTGCTGCGTCTTCCCCCAACAAGGCCACATACATTCCCAAAGTAGTGAAATTATTGGTCTCATCCTAGATGGTGACAAGTCAGCCTACAGATGGGAGGTTGAGCAGCTGGTCCTATGGTGTAGTCACAACAACCTAGAGCTGAACATGCTCAAAACAGTGGATATGACCATGGACTTCAGGAAGAGCCACCCCACACCCCACTATACTTGGCAGCACTGTATCAGCAGTACAGTCCTACAAGTTTCTGGGCTCCACTATCTATCTCCTAGGACCTAATGTGGTCGTCCAACATTAGGACCATGACCAAAAAGGCACAGCAGAGGATGTACTGCCTGTGCCAGCTCAGGAAGTTCGACCTGCCCCAGGAGCTGCTGATACAGTTCTACAGAGGAATCATTGAGTCTATTCTCTGCTCATCCATCACTGTCTGGTTTGGCTCAACAACCAAACAGGACATGAATAGATTTACAGGGGACAGTCAGGACGGCAGAAAGAACCATCGGTGCCAGCCTGCCCTCCATGGAGGACCTGTACACCTCATGGATCAAAAAGAGGGCAGAGAGGATTTCTGCAGACCCCTCACATCATGGACACACATTCTTTGAACTCCTCCCCTCTAGGTGGAGCTACAAGTCACTATATGCCAAAACATCCAGGCATGGAGACAGTTTCTTTCCAGGGCCATTACACTCATGAACAGTTAGTTTAGGTTTTGCTCTTTTAACTTGTGTTTTCTCAACTTGTATATATACAGTATATTCTGTATTTATTCTGTTTTTATTGCTGTGCACATCGGGGCCCACTGGGCTAGAGTCAAATTCCTTGTATTTTTGATAATACTTGGCAATAAGGTTTACACTTATGCTTCTCTGTCCTCTGTCATGTGGCACAGAGGCCCACAAAGCCCAGCAGAGTGGAGCATTTTCTCCATCTATTATTGGCTTAAGAAAGTGACTACAATGTAATTTTCCATTTCCAACTCTGGCCCCACCCTTATATCACAGTACAACAGCTAATAGCCTTTTGGTCTGACATACTCCCACCTCTCTGCCAGGTCACACTAATACATAAAATACCGTAACACTACAGTAACACCACATTAAATACTCATTTTTCTTACAGCTAAATTGTCACTGTTTGGTCAGTTCTGCATTCCTACTAAACAGCAGCTGAGGATGGATAATTCAACAATTTATTCATTACTTTTATTACAAAACCATTTGAACTCTTTATCCATGATTTTTACAACTGTCATCTATTGCTTTAGCTATCCATTAGCTACTTTAAGCTAGCAGTTACTAGCCAACTACTTAATTTCTTTTTTTCATATATTTTTTCATAAAAGGCCAAAACACATTAGTCAGCTTTTCTGTAAATGTGCCATTAGCCAGCTAGCCATTTACAAGTTTTGTCAAGTTGTGTCTAGCTATTTCAACAGTTTACCCTTTATTTTTAGTCAGCTAACTGTAGCAACTGTTTACGTAGCTACACCAGTTAAAAGGTTTGCACATCAAGAACCATCACTCTTCTATAAGCAATATAACCACATGGGCTCAGGATGACTTTGGCTCACCTGTGTCAGGCACTACAATACGTAGTTACATCCATAAATGCTGCTGTAAACCGTACTGTGCCAAAAGGAAGCTCTATGTCAACAGTGTCCTGAAGCTCAATCCACTGCTCTGTGGGCTCAGAGGCATCTGGGATGGACCATCACACAGTGGAAACGTGTACTGTGGTCAGATGAATCAGTGTTTCAGGTCTCTGTTGGAAGGAATGGATTCTGTGTGCTCCGGACTAAAGACAGAAAAGACCATCCAGACTGTTACCAGCAACAAGTCCAAAAGCCAGGGTCTGTCATGGTCTGGGGTTGTGTCAGTGCCCTTGGCAAAGGTAACTTCCACTTCTGTGATGGCTCCATTAATGCTGAAAAAAACACATTACCAAGGCCTGGCTGTGGAGGAAAAGGGTGTGAGTACTGGACTGTCCTGCCTGCAGTCCCAACCTGTCCCCAATAGAGAATGTGTGGAGCATTTTGAAATGCAAACTGCATCAACAAAGACCCAGGACTGTTGCACCTTAAGACTTGTTTACAGGAAGAATGGGACAAAATGACACCTGACAGACTGAATCACCTGGTGTCCTCAGTCCCTAAACGTCTTTTAAGTGTTGTGGAAAGGAACAACAACATCACACCGTGGTAAACACTTTACTGTCCCAACTTTTTTTAGAATGTGTTGCAGCATCAGAATTGAAGTGAGTGTTTATTTTGAATAAAGAATAAAGTCGATGAGGTATCACATCAAATAATGTGCTGCTGTGTTGTTTTCAATGTAATACAGGACACAGATGATTTATAAATTACTATTTTCAGTTTTGAGTTTACATACCACCCCAACTTTTTCTGATTTGGGGTTGTACAAATGCATCCAGATTACTGGATTCAATAATAGGAGCGGCCTTGTGGGATTTCTGAATTAAAAGTGAATATAGCTAAAAGATTTTTTTTTTTTTTTTAAATCGAATCCTAATTTCTCTTTCCACATACAAAACAGAAAACTACTCTGCATTCTGACTAAGCTACCCCTTTCTCACTTTGTCATATGCTTGTCAGTTGGTTGATTAAAATCCCTTCACCACATGCAACAGCTAGACTGTAGGCAAGACAGCGGGCTGGTGCCAGGGTGCCATGCAACACACTGGGTTTCTTTGTATGGCGAGCTGCTTTTCAGACAGGAGCTGCGGTAGCACTTACACTTAGATGAAAACACCACAGTGAGGGGGGTTTATAACTTGCATACAGCCCACACTGCTCCCATCCTAGGAGCAGGGTGGTGGTCACATGGAAGGAAAAGGGTTATCGTGCAAGGAGAAACTTGTCATGCCAGAAATGTTCGCACTATGAATAAATTTACATCAAATCCACATTGCCACTCACTGACATGAGTGAGATTTCATTGAGCACCAGTGCTAAAAATGAAAACGTGGCTGTATGGAGTCCAAAGCACGCATCCATCATTGTGTCATTTTCATTTAGCTTGAGAAATGTGATCAGTGGTGATGATGAGAAGGAAACTGGGCAATCACAAAGAGCTAACATTCAATCTAGGAGCAATAACAAAAGGAAGACGAGAGAAGCTCTGGATGGCAGGATGCCCCTGGGGCGGCAGTGTTATTATGTTGGAAAGGGCTGCTGAGCTGTGGTGTGGGGCAATTAGAGACTGGAGGATTGACTGGGGGAGGGTCCAGGCACAACAACCCATCCATGAAAAGGAGGAACAAACCCAGATACAGCAGCAACAGTAGATGATGGTGGATTTACGAATTACAATAACAACCGTTGGCTTAATTCCTGTCATCAGGAGACCGCAAAATAAATATGGAGCGACTGCATGCTGTACTGGTTTGGATGATTAGACTGGTAAGTATGTGAAAATTGTGCTGTTCTGGGGATACACAGGCTGACATATCATCTGCTGTCCTCATGGAGACACTGTGGTGAACACAATAGCCATGTCTATTATCTTTAACATCATTCTGCTTTGGAAAGTCCTGACTGAATCCCACACAGAGTCCAGGAGCCGTCCACTGGAGAACACAGAGAGGAAAACTCAGTCCCAGAGTATCAATGCAGTGGTTTGTAGACAGCAGAGAGAGGTCACAGCTTTACAAGCTATTGTGTGTTGTCAGTGAATAGGTAGATAACGGAAATGAAAACAGATTGAGTTGCAAGAGAGAAAGGGTTTTACAAGACACACAGGACGACTGTTCCCTAAACGCTCACCTGGGTAACTTAAAACCCTGAATTTCACCTGATGAGATCTCTATTGTCACCTCTCATAATATTACAGATCTCCCTGTAAAGGGGACATAATGGACAGTGAAAGAAGACAGTAGCACAAGCATGGTGGTGTGAGATGTTAACAGCTGCCATTGCCAAGAATCTGGAGCCCTCACAAACACACAGTTTCCATGCCCTATGGCCCTGCACGGCTTCAGTGGAGCAGGTGTCTGCATACATTCTTTATAGAAGCTCTTGTCAAACATGGCACACAGCAAACAAGGCCTCACAGCTGCAAGACGATGGAGTCCCATTAAAGTACAGCACAGCAGCCAGGCATGCACGTGTTAAGCCAGCATCACGGTAACAGTGTCTCCAAGGTCAGCAGACTAAAAAGGTTCAGGTGAGAGAACAAACTCCAGTGGTGTGAACCAGAATGCACAGAAGTTATAATGATAGTACAGAGCAACTCTCCTCTCCTCATTTCATTAATAGGAAACAAATGGTGCTGTGGTCATCTGTGTTCACTAGCAGGGTTGAGCTGACACAAAACAAACACTACAAATATCCAATCAGCAAATTCAAACACTTAACCCAACAATATATAAAGTGCAAAATACACAGATTAAAAACTTTTGAAAATTAAATAAATGCCTAAGGAATAGTATATGAACAAAATTATTATTTATGCCAGCACACAGCTTCCTTTACTTAAATTTGAAACCTTTAGACCAGAAAAATTCTGCATCTCAGTTTAGTTGGACAATAAGAAAAATGAAAACAAAACAAAAAAAAAGATCCGTGTTCATGAGTATGAAGCGTACATAGAACAAAATCTTGATCTTTAAATGTTTCCAAAAACAAAAATTGAGTATTTAAAGAACATGAAAACTTCTTTAAACTGTTTTAGGGTTTTACTAGTCAGTTAATCTGACAGGATCAAATACCTTTAATTAAGGATCAGCTCAGTTTCAAACTTCATATGAGGCTACTTACTAAACCCTCAGTACTTTGTTCAGCGTTAGGAACCTAAAAGAACGTGACTCTAGTAAAGGTTCAGAGCTTTCTTTGGCAGAGTAGCCATGCTAGGCCACCCGTTAACGCTCTTATATTTGTTCCATCTAGTTTTCTGTGAGTCTACTTCTACATACCATCTGTAATTAACCTTCCTTCTATGGTTTTTAGGCATGCATATCGTTTGGCACTGTACCGATGAACTACTGGTTTTACTTTAAATAAAGAAGCCTATGAATGACAAGCTATTTCTGGCATCCTGCTGCTGACACCATACATGATGTTTGTTCCCATGAGCCGGAGTACGGCAGGCAGAGCAGACAGCGGTGATGAACACATCCTGTCCGAGTCCTACAGCTAGCCTCACTCCAAAGCTCTGATTTGCAGATGTTTCACATCGCAGAAGCCTCAAAAATGTCTGTCGACGTTATTGGAGTGACCACAACAAAGATGAACACAGGCCCATAAAAACCAAACACATCACTGACAGATGAAGAACTGTGAATTACCACCTGCAGATAAAACATCTGACTGACCTTTCCATACCCTGTACTCCCACTAGGCCTCTGCGGTCGGTTGACCAGGTTCTTTTAGTGGTCCCTAAAACAAAGCTGATGTGAGAGCGTTTAACACTGGTAGCCCTGAGGCTTTGGCATGAGCTTCCTATCCATGACAGGATGTCTCCCTCACAGACTGCTTTTAAATCCTAACTGAAGGCATTTTTTATTGCTTGGCCTTCACGGTACCATGAGCGTTCTTATGTTTTCAGCCTCTTTTATTTTATGCAACTTTTTATCCCTCGTGGTTTTTTTTACAGTGGTACCTGCTGTATTTTAAAGCACACTGGTCAACTTGTTTTAAATGTGCTTTAGAAATCAATTCGATTTGTTTCAACTGTCACAGAGTAAGAGGGAGTGGGATGCATCATGGGTAGAGTGTGCTGCAGTTTTCAGCAGATCAGGGATTATTGATGAAAGGTGTGTTTAACCCCTCTCTGAAGCCCCTTGCACCCTTGGCCCCTGGCTGTGAGCCAGTTGAGCGAGTGTCCTGCCTCTGGGGGCCAGTTACACAGCAGAACCACCAACCAGGAGGACTTGAACCAGAGGCCTTTCTCTCATTGTGATGTGATCCCCCACCCCCCAGTTTGCAGCAGCTTCTCAGCTTGTTCTCCCCTTTCTGGTCAAGTTGGGTTTTCATATCGCATTGGCCAAGGTTGTAATCGATTTACATGGAACTCTCTCTCCCTCCTGCTGCACAAGCCCATGTAAGGCAGTGCCAGCAAGCCGAGACAGCCAGGCAGCTAGCCGTCCCCAGGCAACAAGCAGACGTCCACTCGCTGAGAACCAGTCACTCCAGGGTCCCCTATGACACACATTAGACGGTATTCTGTACCCTGTTTAAAAAATAAAAAAGTGCTCTGACCTCTTGGCCTGATGTCAACAAGTGACGTCACCTTAAGAACAGAAAACAACACAAACAAAGACCGCTGACTGTTTCCCACACATTCAAATAAAAGAAACAATTTAACAGTCTGTAACTGACCCAAAGATGTGGGGCAAATAACACTTCAGTCTATTTACAATGGTTACAAAAGGACCAGAGAACTACATGACAGACAGACTGAATAAAGACCAGCATCGACTTTCAGTTAAGTCCTTACTTCTCTGTATTTAATCAAGAACATTATCTTTTCTTGATTAAATAAGCAACATTCCTGCAACGGGAAAACCTGGATAATCCCCGAGTATTAAGGAAAAGAGGACAGCCTCCAGTGGGAGACGAGTAGCCAGTACAGGGCAGAGGGAGGGAGTGCAGTCAGAGAGACTTTGTTGGGCGGTGAAGCTCTGAAAAACCCGGTTGAAGAAAAATTGCATCCTTGGCCAGGAGATGAGCTGTGCTTGCATTACGTCACAAAGCATCCTGAGAGGAGAGCTGAGAGGACCACTTAGTCTCTGCAGAGCCCTCCACTGGGTCAACATCACTCTTCCATTAGGTCTGACTATAGCACATACAGCTTCTCTTCAGTTACTGTAACGTTCACGTCACGAGCAGTCCTTCCTCTTCTGTTCCTCAGAGCCAAAATGACAGACTGCATGTTGTCCCATTTCATCACCAGCTGACGAAATATGATTCTGGCACTTAACCACATCTAATTCTAACCACAAAGATTAAAATTGGTGTTTTTGTCCCGACTTTACCACCTTGTGCTTCACCAATATGCATAAACCCCTAAACAATAGGAAACTAATTACACTAACAATTTACAGAGAGAAAAAAGCATCAACTACCTACAGTAAATCATAATAGAAACACTCTCCCTGAAGGTGTAGCATTTCATATCCAGTCCTCCAGAGATAAGCTCAGACCGTTTGGACAGGAGAATGGCTGCAGTGTAAATGAATGCACAGACCCCAGCTGTACCGCTGGATTAAAATTTAAATGCCAACTTGCATAAATCATGGATTAACTAGTGGACATGAGGGCCAACAACAAGCTCTGCATGTTTCTGAAGGTGTGGCATACTGTCAGGGCCATAGACTGAAGCCTGCTATGTTATAACAGTGAGTGAGATAAGAATTCAGGAGGTCAGTTAAAGCCCGAAGTGAACCAGAAGCACAAGCCTGTGTATAAGTGACACACAGCCGCATTACACGTTTCTCATAAGGCCGAGGCAGCCGGTAGCCTGCCAACAAGAGCATGAATAATGGCTACGTTGGTACTCCAGATATTTTCCACATGCAGTTAGAAGACAATAACCGTGGATGTGCTCCGCCCCAGAGAACAACAACACAACCCCCACTTCCCCGTCTCCCCTAAGCCTTTATTCACGCCTGGACTTCATTATGAAGTGCAACGGAAATCATCACTGGCAATCTGAAAGAATTTACAAGACAATGACTCAGTTCAGGTCATACCTCGGCTACACAAAGAACAGCTCAATAAGCTCAGCATGAAAAGATGCATCCTTGCTGATAACATACAGGCAAAATGTAGGCTACTAAACATTTTAGGCCACAGTGGTTTTATACACATTTTGCCTACACATACATTTAAAAATAATTTTTTTTTATTATTTTATTAGAAGTATTTCTTCTTACACTGTGCAAACCTTTACCTTAAAAAGCAAAGGGTCACAGTCACCATTTACCATTTTTCGGACAAGCTTAGAGCAGCATTTCCCTTTACAAACTAAATCTGCATTACAGACATGCATGATTAACACTATATGCAAGACAGCTCTGCACAGTATCTTTGTTTACGCCTCATCTACAACTGCATTTAAGTAGCAGGGGGACCGGCCAGGATGTTGGGATGGCCCACAGACACACACCATAGGCAACACTGTCCTCCTTTCTATCATTTCAAAAGACTTGGCTTCATATTTATGCAGCTGCAAATTTACAAAGAAAACCTCTTCTTTAACCGGACATAAAGATAGTCATTTATCGACACAAGAGGTTTGTGAGTTCTGTTTTTGTGACATTTTTAGCTATGAACAAAGGAAACCTACAATATTTACCTTAAATATTTTAACTTCTCCAAAAATTAATTCATCTAAATATTGGATTTTAGTGCAGTTTAAGATTTAGGCTAATAATACAATAACATTATTAAAAAAAAATTAATATTTATCAAGAACATCTCTTTACATTGAAAATCAATTTACACCAAATTTTCCAAATAAAATGTCACATAAAAATAAATCCAATAAATAAATGTGCCTTGTGATTTTAAAGACTTAGACATATAAAAGCACTTAGATGAGAGAAGAACCAAGCACTGCATTGCTGGCCCCACCAGAAAAAGCTAAAGATGACATGAAGCCCAAATAAAAGGCCTCGCCTGGCTACAACACGGGTAGTATGATAATAACACTGCTCTGTGATGTTCATAGGAAATATTAGGATTCTAAAAGTATTTCCTCAACTAGTAACACAGTTATGAGCCTGTGGAAAAACAAAAGGAAATGAAGTCTGGTTTTCTTTCTGTCCACTCCTTTTGATAACTTAGGAATGTGTGGTCTTCTCTGTTTAGATCCTGTTTTAGGATTATTATGGACCCTTCACTGGCTGCAAAGGTTACTATCGAGATGCTGAAATATAATTTTAAAACGTCAGTTTCTTGTTAGATTCCTAATAGTTTGTCTGTCTGTCTGACATTTCACAGTTGTCCGTTTATTTTTCAGGTTAAACACCAGCTAAATTAACTCAACCTCAACACTAGATTACATACAGTTATAAAACGCAGGCCTGCGTTTCATCAATATCTAGTTTGACTCGGTTTCGAAAAACTATTCTGAGACAATAGAAGTGCAGCTGATTACAGTCAGATCTGACTAAGACCAGGTTAAGTAGGAAACAATTCCCTGACTTAGATTAAACCACATCCACCTGTGCAGTGAAGAAGAAGCTGCCGTGGCCTGTGACCGCTTCCCCGGTGGTTTCAGCCAACGAACAGAAACCCTCTCCAGAGAAGGGGGCACTGATTTGGCGGCGTCCCTCTTCATCACCACAGCCCATCTTACCTTTTTGTGTCTGTCTTTGAAAGGTAACGCCGGCCACGGCATCTCCTGCAAAAAGTCTTGCCAGTGTTTCTGGTCCTGATCAGACGAGATGAAGACGATTTCCAATTTGTCCTTGTGTTCAGACGTCTTTTTGAACCTGCTGTAAAACTCACACAGGTTGCTGTTGAACTGCTTGCACGGGGCGTTCAGGCTGCATCCGAAGAAGAGCCCGACCAGGGAGAGCCTGGCGCCTAGTGACTGCACGTCCACCTCGGCTTTCGCGCTGTTGACGAGCCGCTCCCCGAGAAGACTCAGCAGAAACGCCGACATGGCAGCGTACAGTCCTTGAACACACAGCGTTACCCTCGGCCGAGACTGCTGTACATGTAAGCGCTATGCTCAGGCGACACCCAGCACTTCCTCCGCCTCCAGCGTGAGGTTTTAGGTGAGCTCTGATCCCCTGTGTGTCACCGCCGCTCGTCCTGTCCTTTACTGCGATGCAAAACTTCTACAGTGTGACATATTTATTAGCTACATGTGCAAAACCATTGAGCAGGAACACACTTTCATCATGACATCTGGCGGCTCCAGTTACAAAAAAGACACTTCATCATCATATTCTGTGCATTTTTAATGTGTTAAAACAAAAACAAAAAATGCAGCTCACCTCTTTTAATGTCTGAGTTTACATATTTATATCACCAAACCTTGTCTACTTTTCATAATAAAAAAAGCTGGATTCCAGCTTTGACCTCAAAATCGCATTAAATGTCTGGAATTTCTTCATTCAATAAGCGTCTGGACAACTCTCCATGAAATTCTACAGATTTCCAAAAGATAAGGCTGGAGGACAGCCCGGTACAACTCCCTCTATGCCCGGGGACATGCTGCCACCTGGTGGTCACAAGAGGTACTACCCGGGCTGCAGCAAAAGTTTAGGTAGAGCAGGGGTTTCTGTGCTTCACCTACTTCCAGTGGTGGAAATTCAAAAATTCACAAAAATAAAATAAAATAAAACTTTAACAAAACTGACAGACAGATCTGTATGTCCGCACTTTGTTTTTTTCTTAGCTCCTGTCCTGTTGATCTTCCCTCACTGCCTGAAAACCATTGGACTAAACTAACTAGCTGTATATAAAGCAGTTTAAAACCAGCTCCACATTGAGCATCTACATCATTAAAATGCTGCTGAAGCATTAATGCATGAGTATTAATGATCTAATAAAGTCACACAATATTTTGTATCACAGGGCACATTTTACTGCAGCATGAGTACTTTTACTTTCCACAATTCAAGTACATTTTGCTGATAATACTTATCTACTTTTGCTTGCAATAATTTTGAAACTGTGGTATTGTTACTTTAACTTATTGAAGTATTTCCATCACTTCCCATCTTCCAAGGTGCAAGGAGTAAAAGAGTCCTTAAATGGTGAAAAACACTTGTAGCGTAAGAGCAACTTACTTTGAACTCGCAGAACAAAAACTACGAATATCATTTGCAATATCTGAAGATACATCAAGTGTTAATTTAGTCTAACAAAGCAACAAAAATCAAATAAAAAACTGTCATGATAATAAAATTTAAAAAATCCCAGAATATTCTTATAACCAGCTACTTTGTTAGAGTAGCATTACATCTGAAGAAATATGCCAGCTTCAAATGACAATTCAGGATTGACTGTTTTAACAAAATCATAAAATGTGTATGAATCCCATCAATTCTGTGTTCATCCAGTACAGAGTTAGTTGAACATACAAAAGAGGCTCATTATTTAGAATTTAAATGCACACAGTGTATTTGCGTGAGATTACAGTGGGAGCAGCATTTTGTAAATGGAAATTTTCATTAATGCAGTAGTGCTGAAATTGAATGGTGTTAAATGCAATGTACTGTTTAACAGTGATCATGAATGCATTGTAATGTTAGCAGCATGGGATCCTTCAGTCCTCAGTGAACATCATCTTCACCAGCTCGGCTTTGAAGCACTCCTCCTCCACCAGTTTCTGAGGCTGAGGCAAAGAGATTACATGTTGGCTTTTAACAGTGCTGTAAATTAGGGAAAACACTAACTACACTTATATTAAAACATCAGTAAAATATAAAATTGTATAGCTGGAAGTGGATCTCCCATTATCAAACCTAATCTCTAAGAACTTTTCTGTAAAATATTAAACCTAAGCCGTTGCCTGTTGGAAAAAAAAAAAAGGAAATTCCAACTGTAGTTCTTCTTACTGTGCCGTATCTTAGGAGGGTGGGAACTCCACTCAACTTCAGAGTCTTCTTGAAGTCATTGTTTGGATTCTTCCAACTAAAACGTGACAAAGACATTATTAGGTGACTGATACAATGCACCACACAGGCTAAGAAAGACTCAGGAGGATTTTCAGCTCTTGGTTCCTATTCTTTTGCCTTGTACATACAGTAAAAATGATTATTTATACCACACAGGACCAGTCAGGTGAAACTAAAGACTACGTCTGTCTAGAAATCTAATATTTCACAGTCGTGCTCAATGTAACTCGTTATTCAGTTTGTCAATGTAAATGCAAACTGTTGTAGTGTATAGCTGTAAGCTACTGGTAATTGACTTCACAAATACAAAGAACTGCTTGTGTTTCCACTTCCCTTTTGTTAGAAAATCACTTCTTTCAGCTCATCCTGTAACCTAACGATTTTAATGTAGCTGTTATGTACTGTATATTACACTGTGCTGTGATAACCAGTGGTTAGCCCAATGTCACCGTTATTCCTACCGTATAAAGCAGATGATTGACTTATCTAAAAGTATTCAGAAACAGAAATAACTGATGCAGTCATTATATACGGTGTGTGCTGCAGTGGTGACAGCAGCTATCATCTGGGTAACTTGGGATTTTGATATAACAAAGAGACTGCCCTTAAGATTTGAAAATAAAGAACAGGCCTACAATACTGACTAGGCTCGGTCTCCAACTTGACAGTAGATGAAGACAGAGCCCTCAGGAAGATGAGTCATCTGTCCTCTTACAACTGGGTCGGCTGAAAGGAAACAGGGTAAATTGTTAAAAGTGCACCATACATGAAATAAGTAAGTAGCAAGAGCCTTAACTGCAAAACAGCAAACTAACTACATCAGTAAAAACTTGGTTAGGGGGGTTATTTGATCAAACATCTCAATTACGTCTACCCTACTCCGAATTAAAACAGGGGCATGTTAACTGTCATACAGTATATGGTATAATAAAATACCTGAAGTTACCTTTCACACAATCTGGACACCAGCTCTTTCCTTGGGCGTCTTTATTACCAGAAAAATAAGCAAAAATGTCCTTTCCCTTTCTCTCAGACACAGCCTGACAGAATTCATCATAGCCTCGCACATTTACTTCTTCGTAATGGGCCATCGTTTAGACGGAGTTAATGTGAAAACGCACAAACCTAACCTGAACAGTGAGGTAGGCTACTGACAAATAATGCAGAAATACAGCTCCCCTTCTCTGCTCAACTGGATTAGACCTGGTAGCAATTTGATAGTACCACTTCCGGTCTGTGCAAAGGTTCTTAAAGTGACACTGCACCTGAATGGTCAATGTTTGTAGAGTTCTTTACTTTTTACGCTTAAGTAACCGTAGGTTGTCGCGTTGATGTTTGACTCCTTTAACGATCCGTATTTGGTGCGTTCACGCAATATTGGTACAGTGGGAAAAACATCCAACCCTGCCATCTATGCTACACTCAGACTTTGGAACGTTCGTATATTAATGCCGCTAACTTAGTAGTAAGCTTGTGGCTACATCAGATGTTTGTTACCAAGTTAAACAGATACAACAACTTGTCTATAGCAGAAAATCCGATGTTTCAGACACGAAGGCTAACTAGATTACTCTTAACTTTAGTTTGAACGACAGGACCTGAACGTGGCATACAGACTGCTTCCGTTTAGCGGCAGTTTGTTATTGTCATGACGGCGTTTCAAACTGTTGACAAGCTTGGACCTAGATTTATAAAGTTAACCATGTCCTGTGCTTTAATGAATCTTCGCTTAATGATATATGTCCCTAGCTAATGTGTAATCTTCATATAAAATTTAAAAGGTACTTACAGACGGAGTCGAATAGATGATATTGAGATTACCCTGATGGTAGCAAACGTTAAATCAAAAGCGTAACGTTAGTTAGTGTCCTAATTCTAACTCACGGAGTTAACCTATGTATCACGGACTCTGATAGTATTTTTTTACAGAACTTGGCCGTTGTTTCCAGTGAAATGACGGCAAAGTTCTTGCAGAGTTGCGCTGCGAATTCCGTAGGACAGCAAAGTCGAGAGAGAGACTGGGTCGTTTCAGGTTCAACCAGAAACGTTCATAAGGGCAGCCATTTAACTACTGGAATATCCCAAACCCAGGTAAACAACAGTGGAAGAGTACAGTTTTTTTTTTAATGTTCAACTGTATTTTTGTTCCACATATCTTATGTCACCTATTAGAAGTGCAAGTATGTACACTCATTTGCTAGCTCGTTAGGTACAGCCTGAATTACTAAATGCTGGAATACAACTTAGCTGTATTTACTTATACAACACAGCATCCTTTCATGAATGTTGCAATGTTCAGTTTTGTTGATCCTGTTAAAGAGAGGTGTTGTATGGTGGCTTTGTAGTTTGTGGTACTATTTAGCTGTACTGCCTTTAGCATATGTCTTAGGCTATACTGAGAGGTATCTCGAACAGTTTGTCCACTTCATGTATATTAATAAGACTAGACATCAGGATATGTTATATAAAATGTTTAATGTATATTGGAAACACCTTTCAGCATAAGGCAATAAATGTCAGCAGCACCAGAAATGATGGCCTCCAAAACGAGGCCTCTCACTTTTAATAAAAATGAACATTATAACCTTCAGGAAGGTAGGATTTATTTCAGAGCTGTTCTATTGGACTGTGCTGGATTACTATTATGTAATATACTGTAAACTGAGTGTACAAGTTCAAATGAAGTGAAACACAGTACTGTGCAGAAGTTTTAGGCACTAACAATAAAGCGCAGATACCTTCAAAAATAATACCATGAATAATGCTTTTCTTTATCAGTTAACCTCATACAAAGTGCAGTAGACAGAAAAATCCAAACCTACACCTATGCACAGTTTTTCAAGGGACTTGGCAGGTAGGGCTCTGTGGGGGGCCATTGTAGGGCTCCTTGTTCTTCTTGACTCTGAAGATAGTTCTTTATGACTCTGCCTGTATGTTTGGGCACTTTGACATGCTGCAGAATGAATGTGGGACTGGTCACATGCCTTGCCAGTACTGTGTAATTGATAAGAATCTAAACATCTGAAGTGCCTAACAATTTTGCACAGTACTGTTTATGCTGAGAAAGCAGTGTGCAAAACATAACTGAGTGTCACAGGGACGTTTAAATGTATTGCCTGACTGGTTATAACATTGGCATATTACACACCACAGCTGTTGTTCAATGAAGCCTTCCCTGCGAGTACTGGCAACCGTGCCACCCGTGCAGGCCCACCAGCCCCCATTGTCATTGAGAGACTGCTGCCGCTCTCAGAGGAGCCTGAGAATGTGGACAGCACCAGGAGCTCCATCAGCTTCACCACTCTTTCAGAGGAGAGGCTTCAGTCTGCCATTAAGCTGGCCAAGCGAGATATGAGAAGAAGGCGTCTACAGTCACAG
>NW_018128126.1:1170865-1190406 GCF_001952655.1 Monopterus albus
TTCCCTGAAACAAGTGATTCAAAGCTTCTTGAGGTAACTGATATCGATTTATGGTACATAGTTTATAAATAATAAGCTACCTCTGTCACTTTGTTGATCAGCGATTGAAGGGAGTTTTTATATCTTTTTATAGGACCTTGCAGCCACTCCATGCAAGGCACAGTTAAAGGCCTTCAGTCCAAAAGAGAACGCAGCCCGACCAGGAACCATGCTGATGGCGCGCACATCCCAGAAACACCCCATTTCTCTTATGCCTCGAACAGGTCAGTCACCCCCAACCAGAGACCCTGGCCCAAGGCAACTGGAAGGACGCCAGCAGGCACCATTAAGCCAGGAGATCTGCAAGCTGCAAAATGAACTTGAAGTGTATATTCAGAAAATAGAAGAGCTAGCCAACAGAGGTAACCCACAAACATAGTGTGCTACAGCAGTTCTGGTCTTGCTATTTGAATATATGATTTAATGTACAGCTTAGCTTGCAAAGGTTATCACAGTTTTGGTACCTGCTACACTTGGCACATTTCTAATATTGGCTTAAACTACCTGCAGACTGATGAAAAATAATGCTAATTTAACAACAGGGCAGAAAATAGAGGAACCACTTGAGCCTGAAGAACAAAATAAGTTGGAAATGCGTAGACAGAAGCATGCGGCCCGCTCAGCACGTAGCATCTATACTCTCCAGCAACAGGTGTTTATATTTCTAATACATACATCATATAGTTCACTGATTTTTTTAGTTTGCATTTTATTTATAAACAGTCCTGCTAAATTGTTATTGAATAGGTAAAAGAGATACAAGAAGATATAGAGAAACTACAAAGCCAGAAAATGTGGGACGCCAAAAAGGTATGTCTTCAGCATTGCCACAGATTTACTGGCTTGTAGAGCTGAGACTATTCATGTAGTTGTTGATAATTATTAATAAGGAATTGAAAATGACAAGTAGATATCCCTCACTGCTATCCATTTCATTTTCATTAAATTAAACTCCTAATGGCATTACACTAATTCAAATCTGTTTTCTCCTCAAGTCAGTTTTTTTAAAGAATTTTTAAAGAACATTGTTTTATGTGGCATTATTTTAGTAAATTTTTTTTTAACTGAGCTGAGTTTTTCAGGCTCTATTTCAAAACAAAGGTATAGTGATTGTATTATATCTGTGTTACTCATTAGTAAACGTATTTACTTTCAGTCCATGGCAGTAAACCGGCTTGCAGCTGCCCACCGTGGGGCACTCAGGGCACTGCAGGCTGTTGTCCATCAGCTTTCAGGTCTATCCCACAGCAAGCTACCCCCTCATTACAAAGAGCTGTGTCAGCTGATTCGCCAGCTCTCGTTGTGCTCTGCAAAGGTTGAAATGGACCAGGGTTCAGCTGTGCCTGCGACAGCCCTCAACATCCTGCAGAAACTAGAGGTGAGGAGCCGCGAGTACAATTAGAAAGTATTTGGTTAATAATATGAAGTTTCACAGGGGAAGATACAAAGTGCAAAGTGTTTGCTGTTGTTTATAGGTGACAGACTAATGGCTGTAGTTGACCACCTAGTAAAAAGGGATCACTGTACTTTTTCCAGTGACCTCCAAAATTGTAAATTGATGAGGGATTAATCTGATGTTGATGCAAACACCCTCAAACTAAAGCTGAGAGTCAGAACTTAACTTATATTAATTTGTTTCATTTCATTTTAGTTCTTTATGTCTAAACTGCATGTGACTCTGTGCATATTACTCTGTGTTTGTTATAAATGACCCTTTGTTATGTTGTTCATTTTTGACAGTATGGTAAACTGAAAAAAAATTTGTGTTGTTGTGCTCTATTTGAATAAATGTATGTAAATGCATAGCATATTTTATGTAGGTGTTCTCTCTGTTTTTAAGTGAATAATCCAAGTTTTCAATGTATTGCCACCTTGTTTCTCTTAGATTTTGGATTCAGCACTCAGTAAACAAGAGAAGCTTGAAAAGATGCATGCCTGTCCTCAACACATAAAGTCTCCTCATCGCAGCATGCCACCTGCAGGTGCACAGAAGGGTCCTCGCAAACTGTCAAATTTCAGAAGAGGTGTTCATGGTGGGTGTTTTCCTTGTCTGGATTAGTTGGCATGTTTCACAACCTTTACTACTCCTTAGTAAGCCATTTGTATGTGTATTACTTTGTAGTTTTCTGCTCTGCTTCTAACTGTCTGCACATCATACACTTGAAAACCTCAGAAAGTTAAAAGAGATGCCCAATTTTCCTTCATAATTTAAGACAGCCTACTTGCTGCCAAAGCCTCTGAGATCTCAATAAAGTGTGTGTATGTCTTTTGTCAAATGACAAACCGTTTTGTGTCTCTGTATCTGGAATTCATGTAAAGGCTGTTGTGTGGTTGAAGTTGGGCTTCCCACTGTGCCTAAATGGATACAACTAGGCTGATAATGGATAAGGAGCCATGAAGGAGTAATAGAAAACAGGAACTGAAGTGCAAAACTCTGGCCTTTAGTCCCCCGTGGCTTAGTCTTATGAGCAGTTAACTCCTGCTGGCTCCTGCCGGGCTGAGAGGCATCCTGTGGAAGAGAAGACACAAACACGTACAATGAGCTTGAGCTGCAATCTAGATCTCCCTGGAAACAAACATCTTTACTGCGTTACTTGGGTCCCTGTGCCACTTATCCAGCCCTCAGTAGGGATCCAACTGGTTGTTAAGAGTGCCAGCTAATTGTCTTAATTGGTGGTTCCAGATGGATTTGCTTGTGTTTATTAGAGATGAAGAAGAGTAGTTTGTTGTTGCTATAGCTGTTATATAACTTCTACTTAAGTAGGATTCAACCAGTTCAAATTAAAACAAGTAAAAAGTTTTATTTTTCATCTGTGTCTGCAGGTAGGAGAATGCCCCCACAGAAGTCCCAGACTGCTTCTCACCCATCCATAAAAAGAAGAGAGGTGCTGAAAGCTGCCTTGGAGCGCCTCACCCAGCAGAGGGAGATGCTAGAGCTTCAGGGACGACCTGCCTGCAGAAATGAACTGTACTCTGAGAGGAGAAAGGCGGACATGATATTGAAGGTGTTGGCTTGACCTGTACAAAGTTGAATACTGATTTGAATATGTTAAAGAAACAAAACACCAGAAGTGCTTTATATTGTATTGGAGTAAATGTATGCTCTATGTAGTGTAATTAAGGCTGTGTTTAAATACACTGTGAAATGGCAGGTGTGTCGAAGGTGAAAACTCTAAACACATAGTTTGTCATTTTATTTTCATAGTCTAATGAGGTGCAAGATGCAGGTTTCCAGCAGCCTACAGTCTCCTCTCAGCTCAGAGTGAACCAGCTCCCTCAAAAAGAGCACTCTGTGCCCTGGATACCCACATCTCCTCACTCTCCTCCTCCACAGCGGTGAGCCGTTTATCTCTTTGCACAGCTGGTGACCCTTTTGATTTTTAAAATCATCACTTTTTATTGTTCTCCAGTGCTTTTACTCTAATCAGTCTCAATTTAATTCACACTGGATGATTCATATCTTTACATAACAAAAGTTACAATGCTGTAATGTCTGAAACTCTAATCTCAGGGTAACAGTTTGCATCCAGTGTGAGTCTGTGTGTCTGCTCATTAATGCATTTGTAATTCATGTGCACTTGACACACTAAAATATAAAAATAGAGAAAAACTGGGAGAGGTTGGGAGAGATCTGTCTAGAAAGATGTTCACTTTTTAGCCAGAATGTGCACATGAGCGGGCTCATCAGCTGCCAGACTAATAGCTTATCTTCACTGGCTGATTGGAGGTCTTGTCAAATTGTTATACCCAAATATATCATTCCTCTGCTATGAAACGCAACAGAGCCCCTCAGAGAGGGAGACCAGAGCCCCGTTGTCTCTTCCCTCCAGTGAAGTCCTCACTGAGCCCTCCAAAGCAGAAGGGGGCTGGTGATGTGGGAGCAGAGCTGGCCTTGAACTCAGAAAAGAAGAAACACGCTCAGGATGAAGCATTAAGGTGAAACCCACCTCCTACAATGATTTTATCTCTTTTACATATTCTATATTTCAGAGTGAATAATTATGGCTTCTCAGATTAGTCATTGCTGGATTTGTGTTATTTCTACTTCACAAAAAGTGAAATGGATGAAATCTAGGGAAAATGAATGTCATTGAGTCCCCACTCAGTATTCACTGAGTTATTTCTAACCTCTTTGTCAGACCCCACCAGCTGAGAGCCACAGGCAATACTCTGATTCTAATTCAAAGTTAATTCTTTCCAATAAATTAATCTAGGTGCCAGCTAGACTGAGGCCATTTCTCTTTGAGGGATTTATAGCTGACATGTTTTCCGTGCTCATAAGCAGCTCATTGATCGAGTGTTTTGCATATGTCTCTATTTAATCAAATCTTAATGACTACAAATGTGCTTTCCAATTAATCAGTGGCTAGGCTTGAGTTTACAGATGAGGGTCATATGACATTGATGTGAAATGCTTAATTGAGCTTGCATTTTGCTTCATTTGATGATTACTGGCTTGGTACAGGAAAGCCTGGCTGGATAAGGTGACGATGCAGAGACTGAAAGCTCTCAACCAGCTGAGCAAAGAAGAGGCTGAACGCATTCAGAGGTTAAGGTACAGTAGTAATACTATAATATACTTAGCATTGTAACAGGCAGAATGGATCAGAGGAGCCTGAAGGTGGTCATTATGTAGTATCAATTGTTGGATATTGATCCTGGCAATTAACTTGGTGTTTTTATTTTCATTTGTAGCCAAACTGCAACCTATGTAGACACCAACAATAAGTGCCAAGCTCTGTTAAACGTGTGCTGACAATTACAGCAGCTGAAACAAAATGATGCCCACAATTGCTGCCTAATGAGAAAAATTAAAGTTTCATAGGGACAGGATAGGTTTAGGTTTAGGTTTAGAACTCTCATGAGGGGCCCTGTGACCTGTATAGACATTTGCTGTTAAGGTTATTTAAGAAGAGGCTCCCCAGCAACAGTACCACTTGTAATAAAACACAACAATGTTGCTGTCAAGCCAAGGCGGTAATCTTCTGCACTCCCCAGTGCAGCTGGCTTTCCACTTTAATGAACAGTTACACTGGGAATAGCAACATTGGCGTAATTACCTACAAACAGTAGAACAAAAAATAATTCAGGTTGTGATTGCAGCTACATCCCCTTAGCACCAGATAGTATGTTCCTATAGATCACTTCACATTTTCTATTTAGTCACTGGACAGTTTAACTTTGCAAGGCCAGCAATAAAACACAACATGTTTGAGTCAGCATGTGGTTCCTAAAGGTTTACTTACATCAGCAGCTGAGCACGTTCAATCTTTATGCTTCTCTTTTCACACACAAAGTCACAGCCAATAAGCCTGATACTCTTTTACTCACCTAAAAATGTTTCTCCACCTTAGCAAGTCTGACATGTCACAGCAGGGAAAACAAGTATAATCAATAACGTTAAATTGTAATAGCTGTGTCCCACTTTGCTTTGCACATTCCATTGCCTCTGGAAACTCATGCATAATGGGATACTGGGACATTTGAGTGGAGCCACACCATCATTAATGTTAAATGCACCTGGGCATTTCTTGCCTTGACCAGGTAAAATGTATTGGGCCTATATGTTCCACCTACGGCTTTTTAATTTGCCATTGTCACAGCTATTCCATGAACTTAGAACAATAAACTACAAGTTAAATAGTTTACACAAAAAATACTAGCTGCCAAAAGCATCAAACAAAGTTCACTATATGTTCACAAGGATTTCCTCTATGGAGAGTGGTGGTGGTTTGACAGGTCTGGCCTTGTTCAGTCACAGTAAGTATGTTTATTCCAAGAGAAATATAGCTTGAAACTACTGTATCTTGTGTGAATCCCACTGTACGTGAAAACCAGTTGAAATGCCTTCTGAAACGAGTGACTCAGAACTTTATCAGTAATGTCACTGGCCTAATAGACATCACATGGCTAGTTGTTGGAACATTCTAATTTAAAATGCTTTTTTTGGGTCCAAAAAATTCTTACATTTAAGCTATTGCTCAGACTCCAAGGTGAGTTAAAGTTTGATCCATTCTATAAATTTCTTAATAGCATATTTTAATCATGTTCAGTAATGCAGTTAAAACGTTCAGCCATAGAACTTCTTCTTTGACAGCCTGCAGCTTGTTTTGGTTTACAGGTCTGAAGTTGTCTCACCAACCCGGTGGGCTGAGAGAGCTGAGCAGAAGGCCAGAGAGAGAATTCAGCCACTTCTGGACGAAGCACAGGTATGAAGATACAGTACATCTCTTGACTACATAGCGCCAGGTTTTCATGTTACCCCAAAAGAACAGGAAGTCAATCAGCACATTTTTATTGACCCTTAAACATACATTAGCTACAGACACATTTTGTCTGATAAATCAAGTGAAAATTGGAGAGGATGTGGAGTCTCTCCACTGTCCTTCCCCCGACAATGACAGTCTGCTGCCTACAGCCTTTCTCTTGTTATTTCAGCTTCCCTACCCTGTGTTCTCAAAATCAGGTCTGTAAATTAGCCCTTCCTGCCACCTAGCAAACGAAGTAAGAAGTGTTTTTCAAACTCAAAGTAGTCATTTCAAACAGCTGGCCATGGAGGAGCTCTCAGCAGCTAAAGATCCAGACCAAGGAGGTCACGTTCTTTGGCGACAGAGAGGGCAGGACAAAGAAAGAGCAAAAACCAGGGTTAACATCAGTTTGGCTCTTTGAGATGGAGTGTTAGACGCAGCCAAAGGAGTCAGATTTTATTTCGATGTGGCGTTCTTCTTTCTGGATGTGTTACTATCTAAAGCTAATGTGTTTATTTTGGTAACATTAGCAACCTACAGTAACATGGTATGGTTTTATCTTTGTATTGAATGATTATGATTTTGAGTAAATCAAGCATTGTTTCACATTAGTGCTTTGTGGCACATTAGTAGTAACTAGAGCATTCTACTGGACTGACAAATTTACTCATTAGTCAGCTAACACTAGCTTTAGACTAGAGGCTGCATTTTGTAAAATGTGTCACAGCCAGACATCCATAGTTCATGTTGTTACTAGGAGACAGGACTTGTGGGAGGGACACAGAGTGGTTAGGAATGGCTTATGGTGTCTGTGTGTTTTGAGTCTCACTAGACCCTCTGGGTTGAAATGAAATGAGGTCAGGTGACTTTAGAATAAAAATGGAGCATGTACTGTATTTAGCCACAGATTTGCCAGATTGTTTTATGGACTAAGCAGAAGTTAAAGACATTTACTTTGGACTGAAGGTACTGAGTTAGTTTTTTCCTTTGTACCTCAGCAGATTGGCGAGTCCAGGAACAGGATCAGTTCCTCACTGAAGGCTCGGCTGTCTGAGCAGGCTGCACAGAGGGTGAGCTGTGCTGCTGTTGCAAGTAATTCACAGGAGAGCAGACAGTTGGTCTTGCTCTTAAATAAGGTTTTAACTTTGTAACATGGCCAACATTAAACAGCAAAAGCTGAACAACCATACTGTTAAGCTCAATAGACTTTTTTTTATGAATGTTGTCGTCCACAGGCAGCAGAGAGCGCCGAGCAGCTGAGCGAGGCCCTGCTGGAAGATTTGTTGGAGGACACTGCAGCGGCAGTGTGGGCAGCTGAAACAAACAGAGAGTTTGAGGGAGAGGCCCAGCGTAGGCTGCACGCCCCCACTCTGGAGAGTATGCTGCTTCGTGTGGACGAGATACAGGTAAGAGCTGCCCTACAGACACGTCCTCCAGCTAAAGGTCACTGTCTAAAGCGAAAGGTCACCAGCGATCGGCTTGTTATTTATAGTGAGCTGTTATGGCAGCTCTAGGCTGGTGTTGCTTATCGGTGCAGTGTCTACACATCATTTTGATGTTCAGCCTGTTTGCTGTGGCTCCCTGCTGGCATGTGGATGATGTGTGTATCATTGTTTATCTCTGTGTGTGCCTGAGCAGAGGGACCAGGAGGACGTGAGGAGACGGTTTACTTCTATCACCTATTCGGACCCACTTTACTGGGACCAGCCTCGAGTGGCAGGTACACAAAGCTAAATATTAAAACAAAAACACTCCTGTCTTAACACCTCTGTGCAGCGAAAATGATTTCCCTGTCTCCTGTAGATGGAGACAGTGCTACAGCTGACAAGATGGTGTCAATACTCAGTTGTTTTACTCCTTAGTTTTCTGTCTCTGGCTCCGCCCCGCTCCATCCCTCTCAACACCTAATACCACTGCCCCTTCCTCTGCTTTCTCTCTGCTCTACCGAGGACCCCTGTGTAGTGCCGTGGGTTCCAGGCCGTCTTCTCCTCAGCCAATTAAGCTCACAAGACCAGTAATGAAGCAGACCTCCGCAGCTGAAATTGTCCTAGAAAAACCCATGGAGACTGGGTGGGTTACTATGTCCTTCACCTCGTTTTGCCTTCAAATCATTTCTATTCCTCATCTTTTGCTAATGACTCCCTTCCTTGCTGGTTTATTCACTTTAAAGAAACTGTAAGGAAATTTGAGTGTTCCCAGAATAATAACTGAAGTGCAGTAACAAGGTTGGCTCTGTTTCCTTCCCAAACATTGGAGCTTAACATAGGTTTTAGCCTCCATTCATTCCATCATTATGACTCCAGCACAATACTAATGATTGCATAAAATATGATATATCGAAATAGTGTGTTGTGATTAAATGTATCAAATTGCAGTTAAAGACTTCCTGCAGTTGGAACTAAGGAAGTCATTCACTTCTAGACTAGTCACGTCTCAAAACTCGATGAAAAAGTGGTTAATGTTTTTCCAATGATGCATAGTTTGTGTTTTTTCTTGCATAACATATCGCTGCCCTATAATCACTCTCCCACTGGGAGTCCTTACTCATTCTACAAAACTCACTTGGTGACTACTGTACCCAGGGCAGAGTCTATTCCTGACCCTCTACTGACCAGGCCTTTGGATGCAACTGCTTGACAGCTTGGAAGGACGAGAGAAGAGAGTGGGAGGACTAGAAGCTGTTGACACAGAGAAGGGAATAGGATGCTGCTTCTGACCAATTCAAGCAGCGGCCAATAGCAAATTAAAGTCAGGCAGACTTGGAGTACCTCAGGTCCAGTTCTCTCACTGGAAACTTTGCCCTGAATCCACTGTGCCTGTGACACGTTCGACTTCTTAATGCATCATCAAGTAACACATTCAAGTACTCTCTTTAGCGTCTAGTCTTTTTAAAGAAGTGTTATGTTGTCATTATTTGTTCTTCTGAGGTATCCAGCCTTGCAGCAGCAGCTTAACAGGGTCGAAGTCATTTTAGAACTGAGGCTCTTTGTTCTGAAACTCCTTGAATCTGTGTAGCTGAAACCAGACAGACCTCCCAGCTTTGCTTTTACCTGGAGTCCAAATTACAGTACCCTTACAAAGTACTGACAACTGCTGGACCTTTTCATGCTTTTGTTTTAACACATTGAGTCACTGTGGATGCAATTAGGATTTTAAAGTGAAAATTAAGCTTCACAAATTGGCAGAGAGCAGCGCTTTTTCCACAGTACTTAATCCCCCAAGAAATAATGAAGCTGTAAGTAGGGAATCATTTGGTGTGAGATAGAAAGTGAAATTGCATTTATTAGGCATGATGTTTTATCTAGCTGCCTTTTGGGGCCAAGAAGTTGTTTTGTAAACTGACTGGAGCTGAAAGGGAGTGAGTGGGCTACCTGTGCTGTGGGCTTCGGTGTCCCAGCTAACACATTTTGCAGCACATAACAGAGGAGATGAAGGGAAGAAAAGTTTTGTTTACAGAATCCTGTGGCTTGTTGCATTGGCATGACTGAAGCAAAAACACACCTAATACATCGCCAACCACAGTTACAACCAACCTAAACCTGCTGCAGTCTGCACATTGAATTCAGCTAATATTAATGTGATTTTCTTCACTTAAGTCAAAATGTGTAGGTCTTTAACTGTAGTCTCACAGCAGTCCTTGCTATGAAATGACATTTGACAGTCTCGCCAAAGGCAGTGATAATGTTTTGCCAGCGTTTGCTTGTTGGTTTGTTAACAACAAAAGCTCAAACAGTAATGACTGGATTTGGTGAAAATTTTTGGAGCGCTAGGGCATGGCCCACAAAACACTTGGTTAGGTTTTGGTGCTGATCCCGATTCCCATCTGGATCCAGGAATCTTTTAAAACGAGTCTTGAGCATTGTGAGTGCTCTTGACTGTATGTGAGCCCCCTTGTGGTGAAAGTCACAGCTGCACTGCTGAGTACTTCAAGCACATACAGAGACAAATCCCTAGGCCAGTGAGAGCTGCTCATTCACTGTCAATGGAAACTGAGCATAATTCTCCAGGTAATGAAAAATGTTGTTCTAATAAAAACTTGGCGGGTATTCTAACCTGCAGACAGCTTCAGTTAGACCAGACATTTGTATACCTGCCAACAGTTCAGATAATGAATACATATGTGCTGTAACCAGCAAAGTAAGCTGAGCTTTACTTTAGAGAGAGAACAGAGGAATATTGATAACTATGCTGAAATTCTGCTTTCATGTTGCTTAAACAGCAATATTTGCATCAGTTCCTATGGAATAAAGTAGCCTAAAAATGGTTTGTACTTGCCCTGGTGTGGGACTGTTCTAGTGTTCAGGGTAGCAGAACGGCGAGGTTTAGTTTGGGGCTTTGGAACAACAAAATGTGCAAAGAGCTTATTATGGTTAGTTGTTTATGACCCACGTTTCTCAGCTCGGAGAGACACACTTGGCTCTGTCATCAGCAGAAAAACAGCCATGCATGTTGCCTTGTGCCACACGCACATTTAAGCACACGAACGAAGAAAACAGCATGGCAGTGACTGACACAAGCAGATACAGGCTTCTTTGATTCTCTTGCTTGATGACTAAGAGTGAAACCATCAGACTGTTATTGGTTATGGCTTTCATGATTTTTCCTTGTAGATGCTGTTTTTGAGACATGATTGGGGAATGCAACAAGAATTGCTCTCAGCTGATTTGGATAATATGAAACAAAACCGATCTCTTTGTTGTTGGATGTGCTCAGGCAGTAAGTTGTGGCTGCTTTTCAGACATGACTTCCAGTGTCAAGGCCCATCAGAAGTGAGGACCTGATGTTTACATTATGCCAATATTTTCCACTTCATTTATCCTCCACCAGACGCAGAAGCTGTCACTGCCCTCTTGAAAGCCATTTCCAAAACAGCATCAGTCAGTCGTTACCTCTGTCTTGTCTCTCTGTTGTGCTTGTGTTTGTGCTATCAAACGACCACTAAGACAACGGAGAGAGAGATTTCATCTTTGAATAGATTAGCAGAGCAGCAGTTAAGATTTATGTATCCATGGTGAGGAGCCCAGACACAGACCCTGCTGCCGCTCCATCAGCGGGTCAAACAAATCAATGAAAAGATGAAAGCTCCACTCAGCAATATTCCATACCTTTGACGTATGTTTTCCTTCTTGTTTTTAATCTGCTGACTCTCGTGCTTCATTGTTTGGCCAAGTGCTTCACAGCACCTGGGTATGTGGCTTCTATCCTCTGCTTCCAGTCTTTACCTTAGATTCACAGTGACACAAACTCCAACTGATTGATTCAAAATCAAGAGATTCATTCTCTTTAAGTATATAAAAGACTTCTGGCTAAACAAGAAAACTGCAACAGTCTATACATTTTACACTGTTTCCCTGCTCTTCACATCAGCTCACTAGGGCTTCTGTGAATCTCTCGAATCACCCCCAGCACGTTTGTCTTCGTACAGCCCAGCTTTATTGCATATGGCACCATCCTTTATCAGGGCCTCCCTCAAGACAAACTTGAAGGTCCCTTGAATTGATCTTGCTAATTGCTGATGTTGCTCATCTGTTTTAGTTATGTGTTGTGCAGCCCAAGTTGTGGGTGGGTGGGTGTGATGGTAGTGGATGTTTTTTAGTGATTCAGCTCATTTCCCCTGTCAGTCACCGCCCATACACGCAGACAGCCTTGTGAACACACAGATTAGCTGAATTAATCACTGTAGATGCCACAGTTGGTCCTTGTCAAGGGGACTAGAATGACCAGTAACGCAGTATTCCTTGTAGTATTTTTTAATTACTCATATCACCTGTTCACAGATAAATTAATATTATATAAATAAATATTAGATTTATCTTCACCGCCCATACACGCAGACAGCCTTGTGAACACACAGATTAGCTGAATTAATCACTGTAGATGCCACAGTTGGTCCTTGTCAAGGGGACTAGAATGACCAGTAACGCAGTATTCCTTGTAGTATTTTTTAATTACTCATATCACCTGTTCACAGATAAATTAATATTATATAAATAAATATTAGATTAATCTTCTCCTTGGAGAAGACCTTTTGTACCAAAATGTGTTTGTTGATAGAAAAGGCAGGCTGGTCCCTGTTCAGTTTTGAATGCGCCACAGAGGGTGTGGGTTCTATTCTGACTTTGTATATAGGCAGTGAATTTGTTGTGTTGTTTCACCACAGTGGCCCTCAGATGCCCATCAGACAGTAAATTGACCTATTTCGGACTGGAAGCAGAGTCGGCTGTCCTGCCACTTTGATATTTATGGCCACCCCCCCGTTTGCAGTCCCCCCAAGAACAGAACTGCTGTGATTCTAAATATAGCACAGAGAGTGCCGTCGCCAGAGCCAGGCTGATTTGTCCAAGCTGGGCGAATTATAAAGGCAGACGGTGACCCAGCTGAGCCCCTACTCACTCTGAGCGAGGAGAAGATGAGAGAGCCGGCCTGCGCTCTGACACCTCTCCTAAATTCAGCATCCTCAGCCTCACACTGGGCACAGCAAATATTCTTGTTCAAACACAGCACCGCACTCCATTCTGACTCCTTCTTCAGTAAATGAGTTTGCCTCTTCTCCACAGTTGCAGCCTCAGGAAGCCTGCTACTCAGTTCATGCACTGTGAACAGTCAGGGCAATGAAAAGGTGCAGTGTCTCTGTACGTGAGCATCCTCTTGTGTTTCCTCAGTATCGTCTCTGAGAACAGCCTGACAGAGGAAGGGTCCCAAGAGGAGCAGCAGCCCAGAAGCAGCACCGTGTTCCCAGGCCCTGTTGAAAGAAGCAGAGGGACTCTTATCTCCGTGCCAGGCAGCATGCTGAGAAACATCCGGCGGTACCGGGAAGACTATGCGGCCTACCTGCGTGCCGTGGCTCATGAGGCTATAGGCGGTTTCAATCCCTGGGCCATCGCTGACAGGTAAAACATGTCACAGCAAAGCCAACAATTAGGCAAGGCAGGTTTATTTATATAGCACATTTTCATACACAAAAGCAATTCAAAGTGCTTAGCACAATGCACACAGATAGATAAAACATCCATCCATACATTATTTATACTGCTTATCCTGAAGAGGGTCCTGGGGAGCTGGAGCCTGTCCCAGCTGACATTGGGCGAGAGGTGGGGTACACCCTGGACAGGTCACCAGTGCATTGCAGGTCTGACACTTAGAGACATTTGTGAGAGCTTAAGTAAAGATTTCCTAACATCTTGCTTTGCCTCTGGCTGGCAGTATCTGTAGTTAAACAGAAAATCAAACTGAATAATCGTTCTCTGTTTCTGAAGTTTTGTAAAACTACTGTTTCTACTATATATCAGAAGTAACCAGAGCCACACTGAACCAATATGCCCTTGGTTTTTTCCCAGACGTGTTTGGCAGCAGTGCTCGACAGGATTGTGCAGAGTTCATGGTTTGCATAGTGAGTCTCTGGTGTTCACCGTTGTCCTTCTCTCCCACTCACACATTTGCATACTTAACAGAATACTTAAGCTGGTGCAATGCAGAAAGCCTCCTAGTGAATGTGAACACTGAATGTGTGTGACAGATACTGTATATCATATCTAAAGTTCTAAAAGATAGACTTCCACTCTTTCTTTTGTGTTTCTCCCTGTGCATCATAGACATGCGTTGGATCGATCTTTTTTTTTCTTGTGTTCCATGTTGAAAGACTGTTGCCTGGTCTTGCCCTTGGGATTTGACTCTGTGTGTCACTGGCTCATTATCAGGATCACATTTATGAACTGAGTTTTTCAGTAGATGGATCTGTGCTTTTCTGAATCTCAGTGTTTTCGGAGAGAGAACACATACAAAGTCTTGTACACAAACCTGAAGGAGTCACACCACCTGGAGGATCTCATTCATTCTGTCTGCCAACAGACTGACTGCAAAACAGCAGCATAGTCCAGAACCAGTATACATACTTAATGCTATTTTAAGCTTTGTTTGAATTTCTTTGATACATTTTTCATACTGACAGTTGTGTATGGAAGACAAAGTAGCATCATAAATCAGTGGCTGGATGAACTTAACACTTTACACGCATCTTCTTCATAGATTCATATCAAGCTTGTGCTGTGCGATGATTTGTGCATATTAAATCAGAGCTCATTTAGTTTTACTGGTGGGATTTCATCATATTTTGATCATTAAATATATGTCATTCGGCAGAGCTGGCATGGCTTTTAGCATTAGTGTTATTAAGTAAAATGTCCAAATATCTGTTCCCAGTGCACGACGGCAGACCCTTCACTGTGTATCCAGTGTTGTGAACAACGTTGTCTTGCACTGACTCTTCAAAGGTGCTCTGTTGTGACAACCTAATGATTAGATGTTTCTGAGGCTCTGTACGAGTGAACACTGCTTGTCCACTGTGTCCCTGCCTTAGTCTGTTTGTGTGTATTGACCCAGATAATGATCACAACACTGAAATGTAACTTGGTTCTGCGCCCCACTTACCAGTCTTTGAGTTATTTGTGCCTTGTCAGTTTTTCATGTCCAACTTTGGAAGTCAGTAGACACACTGTTAGGAAGAACCTGCTTTTAATTGCACCTTCTACATGTGTTTACATAAAATGACACATGGCTGAAAAGTCACATTTTCTTTAGGAAATCTTAGGAAATGGCCTGTAATGGTGCTGTTTTTATAAGGCTACACATTTATTGATCCCTTTGAATGAAGTTATTGTAAAAAGGTTTTTAAAAAACTCTGCAGTATGTTTTTGAGAAAAGTCCACCTAACCCGTTTCTTTCTGATATCTCTGCCCCTTGTTATCCCCCAGCCTGGCAGATGAGTTACTGTCCGAAGCTCTGGCTGACGTGGCAGCAGAGTTCCAGGATGTTGTGGAGGAGTACGCCGAGGCCGTCTTCACCTCTGAGTTTCTCCAGCCGGTCCAGTCTGGTCCTCCTGCAGCGTTGGTTATCCAGTAGCATTTACAGCATCGTGGATGTAGCAGTGTGTTGCAGATTACTATAATATGTATTTATTTTAGTGAAAAATCAGCCTTTTCAGGCCAGGTTGATTTTTGTTGAGCAAGAGCTACAGGACGTTTCTATAGGCTCTGCAGATTTTATGACAGGATATTTTGTTTTTATTTTGTTAAAGATCTGGAAAGGTTTTTATAGCTCATTACTTTGATGTGACAACATATGATTTTATTTAATTGAGATTGTAGGTTTTTTTTTAATACAGCTGCAGCAGATGAGATTGTTGCATTGCACAGGGAGAATAAGCCACATTACTCTTTATGGTCCACATGAATTCAGCTGGGAAAGTTAGACTAGTTTAGATAAGCTTGAAGACACTATTATGACATTACAGTGGATTATAAGATTACTGTCTTCCCCTTGCACTTGGTTTAAAGCTCCATGAGGATTGCTCACACTTTCTGTTTTCATGTTATTATATGGAAATTGTATATGTTCCTCAGCTTATCATATGCCACCATGTTTGTTTTGTAATTTGCTGTAATTTCTAAATAAAGGGGCTAAACACAGGAAGGGACTTTATTTCCACTCATTAGTTGATGTGTTATCTCAGTATATTATGTCCACTGTGATGAGATGGCATACCACAAAAGAACAAGTAATGTGTGGGGACAAGATGCTAATCTAATTTTTAAAGTGGTTTAGCACCACTTTATAATGATCTGTTCAGTGATTTTCTTTTAACAAAATATGGCCTAGCCCTAATGAAACGTGACAATTCTGAATCCAAAGTAAAAAGGACACATTTTGTAGAGGAATAAAATATCTGGGTCCCTTGAGAGCAACATGATAGCTGTGCAGACAGAGCAAGGGGACACATCCAGATGTGGTGGCCCGTGGAGACCAGCCTGTGACAGGGGACACGCAGTACAGTGGCTGAATGAATTAGCTCACATTGAATCAGCTGCCGCTGTTTCCTGTCAGACTGTGTGGGCGTCTCAATACGTGCTGGTTTCCACAGGGTTGAGCACATGGCGAATTTCCTCTTTTCAATCTAGGACAAATAGAAATTGGTGGGCTCAAAGCCAGGAGAGTGCTGCTGTCTGTACACTGACAGAGACATGAGCTTGGCCTGACATTTATATTAAACACACTCCTGTGTTCTTTTTCAAGAGCTAATTGCTAATTAATTTTCTTTGTTATGACTGAGACAGTTTAAATGTATCCAGCAAGAAACGCTTAAAAGTAGAAGCAGAATATACTTCAATTTCTACCACCTCAGCAGACACACTCAGCACTCCACTGTCAGCAAAATATAGACCAGTGAAATCAGTTCCACTCTGCTATTAACTCTCAAATATCTCTGTGTATGGACAGCGAACATTGTAGTAATACTATAATGTCTCAGGTCATGCAAGTACATCAAGGCTGCTTTGTGACATTTGGGTTGCTTTTAAAACATTTTCATCTGACCCTCGGCCCTTACATCTTATGCTTACTAGTCATATTTTCTGTTCTCCAGGGACACTCTTGGAACTGAGGTGTCCGAGGGATGATTTCTGCTGAGACACTGGTCTTTACAGAGGGATCTCTGATGCGAATACTGCTACTCTTTGCATTTTACATGGAGCATTTGCCATTGCGAGTTCCTTTTTGTGAGATTATTTTAATTTGAAGCTTCATTTGCTGTCACATCTTATGAAGCACTTGTGGCTGAAGGGCAGCTTTTGACTGTCTGTGTCATTAATTTAGTCACGCTGCTAGTTATGGAGTTATTGTCTGAAACAAATAAAGAAGCACAGTCACTGCAGAGAGCCAGCTACACTCACACTGATGGATTATGAGCCTGAAAAGATGATCTGCCAACTTCAAAGCAGAGTCTGAATACAGTAGAGTTTTTATGTAGAAAAGAGCCTCGGTTGTAGGTTTAACGACTAGTGATCAAAGCCACATGCTTCTTGGTAATCATACCGAATGGAAATGGAATCAAAGGAAATGTTACAAAAACAGTCTTTGATATCATGTTTGATGAAAGCATAGAAGTAGCAATAACACAATGTAAAAATAGTTCTAAGTAATAATCCTGTATTTTAATTTAAACTAGAATTACTGCTCCTCTGCCAAACAGCCAAATTCATGGGAATGGGACAGACGTGAGGTCACCGTGACCTTGAACTTTGACTGCCAAAATATAATCAGTTCATCCATGAATCCAAGTGACCACTTATGCCGAATTTGAAGACATTTCCTCAAGCTGTTCCAGATACAGTATATCGCATTCACAAGATTGGGACAGACAGACAGACAACCATAATGCCTTCAGCCGTGGCTATCACTGCCGCAGAGGCATTAAAACACTGTAATTAAGCACTTGAGTAAATTTGCATTCATAACACTCTTGTGCTTGATGTTACTATCAAAAAATGTACAAATTAAATGTAAAAATCAGGCTAAATATTCAAGAATTCAAGCATAGTAAGGTCAATTTGTTACACTATAAGTGTAGTGAAATGCAGAGTGGTGCTCTGATGTGTTAAAAGTCTAGTTGGACTACTATGAAATATTAAGGAAACATAGGGACATAAATTCTAAATATATGATTAAAAAGTTCCTATTTCCTCATATGTGGTGCAGTGTGCAGGGGAGTGCAGCTGAAGACAATGTGCCGAGGATGATACTGAGCTCAGAGGATGGAGTTCACCATCCTGATGGCCCGAGGAAAGATGCTTCATACCAGTGGATCATTCATATCAGTATCTTCATCTTTATCGTTGCATAGAAGTGAACTTTTTTCTAGCAGGGACAAAATCATTTTGTGGCTTACTGTAATATATCTGACCCAGCGGAGCATTTCTTTCTCCATAACGTGAAGAAATGCCAGTCAACTATCTCACTGCGTTTAGGAGTTCTGTGACACAAAGGCTGAGGAATTCTTTTGTAAGAATTGATATATTTTTAAAGCCAGAAATCACAGAGCTTTTTGTTCAGTACCATTCACTCAGCTAAGTTGTAAATTGTGCTTTTCCGCCCACAGTGACTGAATCATTTTCTCAGACAGGAAACAACAGACCTGTACCTTAAGGTGCTAAATTCAGTTTGCTGACTGCCAAGTGTAGTATTTTGTGACTTTTAAAAAGACTTGTATTGCTGAAACACTCTCCAAAAGCCACACAGTGGTTATATATCATCATAAGCATCCTTACACATGACTTTCAGCGTGCCTGTTTGGTCAGCGTCCGAGGTCACAGTGAATTTGAGCTGCGCGCACTCTAAATCACCAGTAATCAATACTCTGGATTAGTTTGTTCTTTTTGTCAAATATTTCTTACTTCATTCAGTAAATCTTTTGTCCCACTTAGAACCAGTCCATGCAGCCATTTGGTGTATTCAGTGATATCTGTCCTGCTGGCTTCCAGGCCTCAGGGCTTTCCCCAGTCAGCTTTTCTTAGTGGGATCTCAGCTCAGTGTTCTGGCCCAGAAGTGTATTGTCAGTGGTTTTCATGATACATACAAACTGGCAGCCACAGGCACTTTCCTGTGGGTGATGCTGCCGCCAGGCCGTCTTTATGGGACTGCGTGATTTCCTGTGTGGTCACATAAGAGCAGGAGAGGGACAAATAAAGCGGGTGTTACATTATGACCTCTTGATGCATTAAAGGGTATAATGTGCCCCATAACCTGTCTTACAGAAATTCAGGTCAAGTACTGCAGTTGAAGGTCAAGATAAGCTTGAAAATGAGGCACCCATTAAGTGAAGCATCTGTCAGATAAGAGCAGATCTCACTACCGGATTAACAGGACATAAAGCTGAGGGAACATGATTCATATGCTCATATGCTTCAGTTCTCTTTCGCGGAAGGAAGCAAAAAAGAGGTGAGAAAATACAGACGTCATGCTTAGGTTTTCATTTTGATGGTGTTGCTTGTATTTTGAGACACTTCTTGTCAAAACCTAAAAGATTTTCTTTCCTGCCTGGATGACGATCCCTACCAGACTAAGGTGACACCTGCTGCTTTAGTGATGGATGGATGACAGGGGCAGTAGTTTTCACCCCTCCATCCTTGGTTGGCACTGATTTATCATCCTCCTGCTCTTCATCTGTGTGCCTCATCTTCTCTATATCCTATTTTATGGAGTAGATGTGTAACAACCACACACTGAAGGCGTATACAGTATGACAACGGCTAGTTGTGTGATATTAGAACAGCTGTTCTCTCATTTAAATGTTAGATTCAGTGTAATTCCCATTTTATTTCTGCAGACTAATGATTCTGATTTAGTTTCCTTCTGCTGTTCATCTTCTCCATGTCCTGTTTGTCATCTTGTATGCAACAGTCAAGAGAGAAACAACAAAATTAA
>NW_018128126.1:1190453-1201201 GCF_001952655.1 Monopterus albus
CCTATCTTCTCCTCATCCTCTTATATGCAACAGCCACACCCACGCAGAGAGAAAACACTGACACAATGTCTTCTGCCTATTTAATATTCTAATTTCTTGCATTCCCCTCTTCATCATTATACCCCATCTAGTCAACATCCATTTTGATATACAACAGAAATGCACCACATCCGTGACTCTCAGACCAACTTCTACCTATTGATATTTAACATTCTGTATAATTGATGTAATATTTCTGTACAGACCCGCGATTCTGCTGTGATTTGCCTTCTGCTCTTCATCTTCACACCTCATGTTCTCCATACCCTGTTTTAGGCTATGCAGCCCCCCAGAGGAACAAATAAACGACAGGCTTTACGCAGACTTCTCTGAAGCTGTATGATTTCGTTGTCCCAGATCCAATATAGTTTATTAACAGTTTAATTATAGCCGACTAAATGAGTTGTGCCAAAGACAATTCTTGGCTGATGAATGGCTTTCAGCTGACTTTCTCTTAGTTCATTTGATGGATGAAGTCACTGCTGAGCAGCTGATTGTTCCCTCCTAATTTAGGACACTTCTGGTAGCCTATTTTGCAAAGTCGGAAAGCGGTGTTAGGAGAGAGGAAGGACGCCCTTCAGCAGCAGCAGCAGCCGCGGACGTGCGCACACCGCTGGAGGCAGTCGAGATGCAGACCCTGGCTTGTTAGGAGGAACTCTGGCTGATGTTAGCGGCAGAGAGGAGAGAGGGACGGGATCTGGGTGGGCATGACATGTAAGCCAAGTGTGCACAGATCGCCTCCAACAAATACCCGAAGTAGTCTGTGTCTGCGCCAGGGGCGGGTCGATGCTCTGCGGGGCTTGTCACAGGTGACTGAGAGCCCAGCTGAAGAGTCTCCTCTTTTGCGTTTCTTTTCTCTACACTGCGAGAGGAGACCGACACGACAGCTGTAGCTCTGGGTGCCTGCTTAACCCCGACTCAGTCTGGCAGACATCAAGGTGCAGCAGGCAGGAGAGGGACGGAGGAAGAGCCGAGAAAACGCCGCCGCGCAGAATAACGTGACGGCTTTACTGAGTGACCACAGAAACGGAGACACACTGGAGAGGACACCATGTCAAAGGAGACTAGAGGAAAAGGTATGGGTACTCTCATTCACTAAATGCACGATCTCTTGCTAAAAGGCAGAAACCTCCGTCTTGTACTGCTGAATGTTGGCGCGCATAGCCGCGTGCTGCGTGGATGGAGGCAGTCTGTAGGAATGCGCGGACGGTCAAAAGGGACCTCTGCCTGTCAAACAGCCCGCTCCAGGGGACTGTCCTCATATCTGTTTGTCAGTCAAAAAGCCTGGTTGTCTCTGTGCCCGTGCAGGTGTCACGGAAAAATCTGTGACCCGTCCTGTTCTGTGACGCTGCAGGGTCAAATATGGACAAACAAACCAGATTAACCAAATAGGCTGCTGACGGGTGAGGTGTCAGTGACCCACGGACACATGGTCAACACGTCATTATGTGACCTTATCTAATTACGAAGGTGATACTAGTTCCTGACATGCATGTTACCATATAAAATGTTGCCAAATTCCCAGTCAGGTCACAGAATCCATTGGCACAGGACATAAACAGTGCACACTGTGTTCTATTTTAGTATGGGACAGTAAATAAAAATAAATAAATAGGTTATTCCAGTAGAAGTGAAAGAGAATAATACAGAGGAGTTCAGTCCATTTCTAATAATAGCACACAGGGTGCAAAGGCTGTCCTTCAGATGGATGTTTGTATGAGCCGACTCATAACCTTTCTCTATGCATTTTTCAGAGTTTGCGCAGTAATACACATAAGACAATTCAAAGCCCCATTACTCTTGTTTTGTTTGTTTCTTTTTAGACAGATTTAATGTTTTTTACTGACAGAGCTAAATGACAACTTCTAGTTTCACAGAATATTTAATGGATGTAAAACCCTGATAACCGTGCAAGCAGCAGCAGCAGGGTGGTGGCATCGTGAACACTGAGCTGTTTCTGGGGTTTATTTGCTGGGTTTATTTCTCTCATGTATCTTCCCTGCTGAAGGGCCTTTGAGCAAGCCACTGAATCAATTCCAGCTTCAGGGTTGGTGTTCTCTTTGTGGCCTTTGCGCTCTGACCTTTTCCACAGGACAGGAGTAGAAGAATTTCCCTGCAGGGATCAATAAAATATTGGATCACTGTTACTCTAAGTAGTGGCAAAAGGTTTTACAATAGGGAGAAGATTTTGTTCTGTGTGGTCTGGACTTTAAAATACAGCCTCAGATTTAAAGTAGCATCTTGACTAGATGAGAGTACAGTGACATACAAATGCAACAAAGCTCTGTATAGCTGAGGAAAGTGGCAGATTCAGGTGACTACTCTCTGCAGATTCATCACAATGAGAGACCCCCTTTGTCATTGTCACACTGATTTCACATTGTTGTTTGATACACTGTTATTATAAAATCTTAGTCAATTTTGAAACAATGGATTTTCTGTATCTGCTAGTTCCCACACTTTCCTGCAGATGTTTTACTGTATATGGATGCACCTTTGAAACCGAGAGGAAATATTCTGGGTTTCTGCATCATTTTACCATTTTTCCAAACTTCTGCCAAATATATTGAGTATTCTTAAAGGGGAAATATCTCAATTATACATGCCACGGTATGTTTTCATTTCTTGGAGAGTACTACTTGAGGAGGACTAGTATGCCAAATCTATGTCACCTGAGTCAGTGCTCTTCATCTCTTCTTAAGAGTTACTAACATGACTGAATCGCTGACCAAGCTGTTGCATTGTGGGTAATGTAGATGCCAGGTTTGACAAGGAAAAATAATGCATGGACTAAAATATTCAACATCTCTTGTTTCAATCACTTTGATTTAGAGCCTTTTCCTGACAGTGTTATAGGAATGAAATACTAAATTGCAGAAGAAACACTGGCGATACCAGTACTCGAAGAAAGGCAGATTCACTGGGAGACAAAGCCATCACCGTTTTGTGATGCATGAAAGGGAGTAACTTCAGGACAAACATGTTGATGCCTTGTCATTCTGAAAGCCCATGAACTTGGATCAGAATTTGTAAAGGCTTACAATTACTTGGGCAACCGAGATTGAAATATGTACAAATATGTGTGAATCTGAATTGCTTTACATTTAAAAAACTCTAAGGTCACTAAGAGTTTTCTGTACTCAAGAAATCAAGCAAGTAGTCCCATTTTTAATAAACAGTATCACAAGAAAAATTCGTTTCTCTGAATGCATGGACTTTTTCAGCAGCTGTAACTGGATATCTTCTTCAGGAAATCTTGATTATATTGTATTGAGCTTCACTGCAAAAAGCTCCCGCTAATGGAAAGTACACTGTGAGGCCTTACATTATTTCAGCCAAGCTCTATAAAATCATGTGAGCTGTGCCATGCTCTAGCAGACCGGAGACAGATGGATGGCAATGTGCAGGATGTGTGAGGTTGCTGTCATATCTCAGCCATGCAGCGCGTCTGTTTTCATTAAATATCATTTAACCTCAGTTCACATGAAAAGAAGAGTGGTTCTTATGGAGGCATTGTTCTTCAAAGTTCCACCTACATAGCCAGAGCTTTCAATAACTTTCTCTTATGTATGCGGATCTTATCTGTGTCATTTTCAGTTATAGAGCTGCAGACTTATTTATTTTAATTTAAACAGTTTCTCTTGGCTCCCTAAAGAGCAAAATCTGCATTCTTATCTAGGATGCTGGACTGTCAAATCAAAGGCAAGGATAATATAACAGCCAGTATTTATGGAAGCTTTACAGTGTGTTGTGCCTTTTTTCAGCTACTGCAGAAACATGGCCTCATGCCTAGACCTGATGGCCATGTAGTAAAACAGAAGAGCACCCTGGTTTTAACCATGTAACTATAGTTTGAGCAGAATGATAAGGATTTAGGATTTATGAGATCTGTGCTGACTAAAGCTTCAGTTTTCAAAATAAAGCAGCCGTGACTCAAGTTTTAAAGATCATTAAAGATCTTCATCATTTTTAACCATGCCGGCAGTGTAACTTCAGGGATGTCAATGTGCGTCTGTCATTCGGTTGGTCCAGCACTTTGGTTCACACTGAAATATCTCAGTAACTGTTGGATTGATTGTCACGGCATTTTGCAGAGACATTTTCAGATAATGGTTAGCGCTGTCGCCTCACAGCAAGAAGGTTCTGGGTCCGAGCCTGGGCTGACCCGGGGGCCTTTCTGTGTGGAGTTTGCATGTTCTCCCTGAGCCTGCGTGGGTTCTCTCCAGGTACTCCGGCTTCCTCCCACAGTCCAAAGACATGCAGCTCAAGTTAACTGATGACTCTAAATTGCCCCTAGGAGTGAGTGTGAGTGTGTGTGGTTGTTTGTCTACATGCCAGTTGTGTAATAGACTGGCGACCTGTCCAGGGTGTACCCCCAGTGTCAGCCGGGATTGGCTCCAGCCCCCCAAGAACTATCCAGGAATAAGTTGTATAGATAATGGATGGGTGGATTCCCAGATGATGTATCCTAATGACTTTGGTGATCCACTGAATTTCTTGCCATCATGAATTTCATATCTGTGTTTTGGAATGTTTTGACAAATGTTGCCAAGAAATTTGGTGCAGATGTTCATGTTACCTCATGATGAATTGTAATAACTTTGTTGATGTGAGCAAATGCCTGCAAAACCAGTGACGTTCCATTCACTCAGCTGTACTTTTTCTTTAGTGCCAATAAGAAAACTTTAGCTTGCTAACAGGCTAAAGTGAGATGGTGGACATGGTGAACATTATACCTGCTAACATGCTAGCAGTGTCGTTGTGAGCATGCCAGGTTACTGAGTAGTATTTAATTCAAAGCACTGTTAGCTTGGCTGTAGACTCTTGCTGAATAACCAGTCAGTGAGCCCAGTTGGACATCAGCCATTTACAAAGCATCTTTTTTTGTGGGGGTGCACATCTGGAAATATGCATCTGTATGCACATTTCCAGATGTGCTCTGCTTCACATTCAAACATTTTCACACCTGGAACTATCTCAGACTGAGGAGCTCCACAGAACAGTAGTGGGTTAAGCACCTTTTAATGAAACTCGCAATTTAACCAGCTGGTAAGGGAATCCAAGCCTGTTTCTCTATCCTCGAGCTGTGACTTGAAGCCAGGCAGGAGGTGTGCTGCCAAACCTCTTTAAGAAATTTCACTGCTCCAACCTCTTGGTCATCTTTATCATCCCCCCCTCCTAGAGTCTAACTGATTGTCTGAACCAATTGTCTGCTCCGAGTCTCCACGGACCATTCCAGTGCTCACTGTGAGGTCTAACACCTCTGGGCATTTTATATTCTTTGAATCAATCTGTGATTTTTTTTTTGTCCAAATAGACTAAATGGATAGCCACCTGCTGTTTTGCTGAGATTCAGCATCAAGCTAAAAATAGCACTGAAGGCTACTGATGAACAGCTGCTCCTTCTTTCTCTCATCTTCCTTTTCTCCTTTCCTGTAGTGGTGAATAAACACTAACCATTCAATAGTATTTTATTGTTAAATAGATTTTTGTCACATTGTCTCATAATAGTGGATAGACTCCTGGCACATTTACAGCACAAAGGATTTAGTTTGACGCTGTCGTTGATTCCCCAAACCCCTTTCTTATCACTCAGTCTAACACATGCTTAAAACCTTCTAAACTATATTGTATGATATAGTTTAGAACTGTGTGCAGTGACAAATGGTCTCCAGACAGCTTGCTCAACACGCACCACTACTATGTTGACTGAATTCTACAGAGGCTGTACTAATGCATTCTGCCCATGACCTCTGTTAATGTATTTGATCACACAAAACAGTGTTAATTTAAATTTAATAGCTGTTTGTCATGGGGAAGCACACAGGGCCTGTGGTAGGGAGCAGCTCTTCACAATGCACAAGGCAGCCGGTCTGCCGTTGTTTGAGGTCAGAGACAAGGTGGTGGCAGGGGACCAACTCACCCGGAGCCACACACCAGTCTGCTCAGTGTTGTCTACTCTGTCGCAGTCAAAATAATTAACGTCACTCTTGACGTGCTTGAATGCAGAGCTGGAGGCAGAAACAGCCTATTTTAAAATCTCTTCAGATTCCTGGCTGTGAAGAAGCTTGTAGACTCTTAGAATATAGTCTTTAAAGGCACAATTACTCAGCTATCTAGTCCTAGACTATTAACAAGCACACTGAAAATCATCTGGTGTTTTCTGCCAGTAGGGAGCAAATGTCTTAAACAAGTTCATATCATTTCAGGTTCATTTCCGGCCAGCTTAGGATGTGTTTAGCTGATTTAGCTAATGGGATGCTCCTATCAGAGGGGCCCAGTCAATCAGTTGAGCTGGCCGTAGTAGAGCTGCTAATTAATTGATAAGCTGATCAACAGACAATGAATCAGAAGTGATTTTGATAGCCAGTTGATCATTAAAATGATTTTCAAGCCACAATGCCCAAATATTTTGGTGCTTTCATCTTCTCAGTAGTGAACATTTGCCACTTTTCTTTGCCTTGAATGACAGGATACTAGGCTGTGAGCAATGTTGAAGATATCACCTTGGGCTTTTGGAAGCAGTGATAGGCAATATTCAGTATTGTCATGTTTCGGTTGTGCTGCTTCCTGTCAGGCTTTTATTTTGATTCTACTTCCTGTTTTGTTTCACCATAGTTTCGGTCTTTTTACTTTCTTCCTTACTCAGATTAGTTTCACCTGCTCCTTATTGCCTGCACCTGTGTTCACCTATATTTAGGCAGTGTCCTCCCACTAGGACGCTGCCAGATTGTTCTAGACTCCAGCTCTGACTCTCCAGCAATTATACCGTACCTGCCTGACTGTTTCTGACCTTTGATTACTGTTTTTGACCACCGTGTTTTGCCTATGCCCTCCCAGCTTCGGATTGCCTGTAGTGTACCGACCTTCTGATTTATTCCCCTTGACCGCTCTAGTTTGGATCTCCTGGCTATACCTGTTTACTGGCACTGACCCTGGACTGTCTTTTCGACCTGATTGTGATCCTGGACTGTGTATTGGTTGTTTGGCTGCAACAAGTAAAGATCCTGTCTCTACCTCAGTTCGTCTGGCTTTATAATTGAGTTCACCACAAACACCATTTGGCATCGTTACACGCCAACCCTGACAAGTATTATATGTATTATTAGTATTTTATGAGCTAACTGATAAAATAACTGTAGGATTAATAAATAATGAAAATAATCCTTATTTGGTCTATTGAGTAGTGTAGGATAAAAGCTTATACAGTAAGCATAAAGACTGCTGTCAAGGTTTAGCAGCGTTTGGCTCATGGCTCACCAGTTTACTGTTTTCATTTACTCTCAACACTCTAATGAGCAGGCAGCTGTCTAAATAAAAAAGGGTTCTGCTATATAGTTAGCATCTAGCTGGTGAAAGTAGTCGAGGATATTCATATAGACCAAAAAAAAAAAGTCCAAGAACAGAGCTAAAAGGGGATAAGCTACTGAACTTACACTTGCCAGATGGACTCCAGATCAATACTAATATTGTTCTATGTCTTCTGGGTATGTACAGTAAATAAGCAAGCTGTGTGTTCATAGCTAGTTACAGCTGCTCCTAAGTGGCCAAAATCAGCTAAACACATCCTAAGCTGGCCGTAATGTGCCTTTTCTAACTGGCCATTGATTTCCATTCATATTAATATGGTAAGCCTATAAAAATCTAATTTGGGACATGCCTGACATACTGTAGATTATCTGATGCAGTGAATGGAGCTATGTTATTGATGCCTGGTATTGTTGTGCAGTGCAGGGACTACTTTGCTCTCAGGTGCTTGTGGTAGGATTAAAAACTGTCACTGGAAAAAATAAATCCATGCTATCTTGTGTCCCCACTGCTCTAAATGCATAATTAAATACTTTAATCACCACATATGAACATTTTGATCTAGGACACTTCTATATACAGATCCCCTAGTCTTCCTCACCAGAAAGGTGTAGTTAGCTGTAGTTTCCTCCTCACCTGGTACTTGTTTTTAAAGCATAAGACCATAAAGTGTAGCTTTTATAATGCAAATCATTTGCCATGGACATACTGCATGTGGTTGTTATTGCACAAACCAATGGGGGCAGGCTCACAGGCTTAGTAATGATGATCATCACCTAGTTGTAGCATAGCAGTCTATTAACAGTCAGTGCAAGCTCTGACATGCATAGCTGCAGTGAAGATAAATAGCATCCGAGAGAATAATGTCTGCAAAATGAAAATGTGACCGATTGAACATTTCAGTGAGGGATTAATCTCCTATACATCTCTCACTGGGTGTAGAGATTGATTCTAACTGTGTGCTTAGATTAGGTTTAATTAAATTCCAGGACAGGCTATTAATAGCTATTTCCAGCTCACAGAGGACCATGCTGACTTTTCTTTATTGTGAACCATAGTGAGGAAACACCAGACTCAGTAAATGCAGAGTCTGTTTGTTTCCTTTTGGGGATTTCTGTGCCGTCTTACATCTAGTCAGCTCCATGGGATCCTCATCTTTACTGCAGTATGCTGTGTGTTGAAATGAGAGGCAGGAAACATTTCTCATTTCCACTTCTTCCTCTGTGTAAAGAAAAAGAAAAACATTGGATTTCCTCTCGTCATGGTCGATATGACACTGATGCTGTGACTTGTCCAGTATTCACTGAGAAGTGGTTTGCATCATCAGAGAGTCCCTCTCCTGCCCTCGATGGTAGCCACTGCTGTCACATATAACACGTTTGGGCACAGTTAGTTGGCAAGAGTGACTTGGATATCTAATTCTGCTAACTACCAAATGAGGAGCCTGGCACTTGTTTAGCTGTACAGAGCATCTGGGTTGGAAAGGAACAAAGGCAATGAGAGATAAAGCATCTGTGAGAAAAAATATCCGTTAGGATGGTAGCAAGTGATCAAAAGCAGATTAGGTCCCTGATGAATAGGGGTTGTCATCAACACTCAGGGCTCAATTATTGTTCTCAAAATCCAGAGCAATTTATCAGTATCATCTTCAGGAACATGGCTCAGGCACAAGAATTACAGCTGGGTGATCACACTGAAATTTGATGTACGGCTGTATATGCTATTAGCAAAAATTACTTATAAACTAATGAAACAATGCATGTACTGTTCACACATGTAAAACAAATCTTTTGTAATTAATTTACTTGGATTCAATTTATTTTTAATCATTAATTGGAACAACAGAGTGTTCTAACATCATAACATCATAGTATAACAACAGTCACTCTATTATTATTAAAACTATAGTCTTTAAAACTAGACAAAATATGTTTGTCATTGCCATAATCAAGGAGAAAATGCTGACTGTTGGTGGTGCCATGGCACAAGTAATACTTGAAAGATGTTTTGTCATTACATCTAAGCCTTTGTACCGTTAACTAACAGGCCACAACATTCGCTCAATTTGTTTGGTTGCCAGGAACAAGAAGGGAGGCAGAACCTACCGTAAGCCCAGCAAGCTTCACTAACTCTGCCCCTCTGCAGCGTTGCACACCGACAGAGAGCTGTAGAGAGAAGCTAAACCAAATACTGTCTCGATGAAAAATCGATCTTTCCATTGATCTGCAGCGTGTCAGTCATATGCATCTGTATCACTACTCTCTCATGTGGCATCTGTACTCAGGGTGGCTCATATTATGTTTGAACCAGCTTCTTGATAATATTGGTCTCCCACTGTCAAAGTCAGATGCCATGTTGACCTGTCCATTCAGTGGACATCCATCCTTATAACAACAGTTCTTGTCTCATAATTACGCTAGAGCTTCCTCTTAGGGAAACTTAAACATAGGTCATTTTGTAACCGCATGACAAATACTGCTGATTTTCCACTAAATGGGGACAGACAGTAGCCAAGCCCTGCACAGAACTGTGCAATAATACAAAAGCTAGTCCAAATACAAGCAAAGTGTCTCATGGCAACCATTCCCTCTACATGTGCCACTTTTTCCTTCTTCTGTTTCTGGCTGCCTGTGGCTGTTAATGAAAGAGCCCCAGGTGCAGGCACACACACACACACACACACACACACACACATATATATCTTGGTAGGGGCTTTATAACGATCAGAGAAGATGTATAAAACCTTTAAGTGTAATTAAGTGTAGCAGGACTCCCTCTCAATAACTAGAATAACAACTGCATTTTAATTTCTCCCACGTAGGTATGTGTTTAATAATGCAGGACAAGTCTTGCTTTGTTTGTGAGAAGCCGGAGACAGCCCTCTAACACATAAGATCTAAAACAAAAAATTGCCTACAGGTGTGAACACAAACCTACTTAATGTGAGAATGAACATTTGGAAAGAATAATGCATGATGCAACATAAGATGTCTCAATATATCTGAATATGGAGCAGCTCTTTGTTTAGCTGATACATAGACTACTACCAGCCAGTCTATGGATCACTCCTGCGCTTCAGTACATTTATTAGACAGTACTCAACTTGATATTTGCATTCCAGAGGATTTCTAATCCACTTTGTTTCATGAATTACCACACTGTTCACTCTATTTCTGTCACTTGGAGATAAACATACAATTTTGAAGAAAATCCTTATGTGTACATCCTCTGAGATTCATACAGATATTCTGTGATGACTGCATGATGAATTCAACTGCAATTAAAGCCAGTAGCTATTTTCTTTGTCTTATTCATTGTTTTAATGTGATTTTTGGGAAGTGGTGGAGGGATTTATATATATATATAAAAATGTATGTGTGTGTGTGTATGAGTGATAGGAA
>NW_018128127.1:0-846 GCF_001952655.1 Monopterus albus
GCAAATGTAAACATCTGTTGATTATTGAGTTGATTATTACATTTTTTTAAGATTAAAATTCTTTGATTATGTTGAGTTACAAAACCAAAACATGATGCGGGTGCAGCACACCCATGAACAGAGGCAGTGTAAACTAAACATGAACAAGGAACAAGGGTGAAGTTCAAGTTTATTAATTTTGGAATAATATTGTATCCTGTCTGTTTTGATTCATATTTATGTTAAAAAAATCTTTAGTTTTAGCCTGTTCAATACATTTTTATCCTGTTCGGCCCGCAACCTAAAGTGTGCTTTGAGTTTTGGCCCCCTGTGTGATTGAGTTTGACACCCCTGCTTTAGAGTAACAATAACACAACAGCATCACACTAAAAGCTCCAGACTCTAAAGGAAAAGTCATCTGCAAACCCAACGACCATGCACTCCAACAAGACTGTACTTAGCATCACTGCTACCATGTTTAATGTGCTGGACTTCAGGTATGATCATCTGGAAGGTAACAACTGAAACAGGACCTCTTTGTGTGTGACTGAGTCTTAATCCTGTTTGACTTTAAAAAAGGTGTGAGATTTTTCATAAAAACTTCATTTCAAACATAATTTTTCTGACTTGAAATTAATTTTTTTTTTTAAATCCACAAGTTTTTGTTCTCTCTGAAAACAACTTCTTGCTGTACATGTCACTGTGCTTTTGAACACACACACTTGCAGTCCGGCTGTAATGTTTCACATGTGCATCTTGGTTTCTCCCCTCGTAGTCTGCTCCAACTCTACTTGCCAGTTTTCTCCAATGTTGTCAGCCTGTCTGCAGGTTGCCATGACAACCACAACCCATTCTCAGGGTCTACCC
>NW_018128127.1:7513-25672 GCF_001952655.1 Monopterus albus
CCCAAAAACTATCAGTAGATTTGCCTGTTTTACATATCATTCACCACTTACCACTGTTTGACATCTGGAAAAGGTTGTTCTTTTCAAATTTCTTGAACACGCTTCCTTTGATCTCCACAAACTGCAAAAAACCAAAGTCTATCATGACCAAACTCAAGCTGCTAAATAAGCGACTTATATCTGTATGAATCAAACTCACATTGTTTGACATCATGATGGTGAGCAGGGACTTGTTGTGGGAGTTGAAGGCTACGTTGAGAGTTGTGGCCTGAACCATGATGAGGATGGCATGGAGAACTAGGTGCAAACATGTTAAGGAAAACACAATACACTGAGGACTACAGTTAGGAAACATAATGGGTATCTGTGTATGTATATATATATATATATATACACACACACACACACACACACACACACACACACACACACAACGTTTTTCCATTTGCTTGGTGACTGTTTATTTCCGCATTATTATTTCTCATTGGTGACCAAATATTTTGTCTTTCTACTATTCTCTTTTCTTTCATCTGCTGTTTCTATTTTTTAAATCTAAACAGAAGCTTGTAAAGCAATTTGTTATAAATAAAGGATTATTCATTTATTTGCACAACAACTTCTTGTCAATTCACTAATTATTTCAGCTCTAAAGGTTTGTTTCTTCCTCATCTCTGAACTGGTCACATCATGTATAGAAGTAACAGTAAAAAGTATGTCCCTCTCAGTGAAGGATGCAGACATAGAGTACGGCCACGAGGAAGTGTGGAATAACGCCTATGTGTGCTCTCTTCTTCTCCTTGGGTTCAGTGGCCGTCCAGTACAGAGCATCCAGGATGTCCTGGCCAAATGATGAGAACAGGCGGTCTGCCACCTGACAGAACAACAAATGAAGGACAACGGGGCAACAGAGTGAATCAAGTTGGTCGCTGAATACACAGTGCGATCAGAGTTAAAACTTTAAGAAGAGTGATCCAGTTGTACCTCTAACATGTTGTAGATAATGTAGAGCTTGATGACAGACTGTCCCCTGATGAGGTGGTACATCATGGCGTAATCCACATAGCTCATCATTGAGTAACAGAGCACCATAATGAAGCCTTTCAGCACATCACACACCTGGGCTGGCTGAAGCAGGCGGGAGCCACTAAAACACATAGACATTACAGATGAAAGGAATGTTCACAAAAATGACAGCAGAACAGAGAAACAGAATGCATCTTATCATAATCTGTTTAGTCTGAACAGTCAGAGACCTTGTCTGCCCTCTACAGGTCAAGAACAATAGCACAACTGTTTCTAAATCTAGACGTTGACATGAGAAGCTACTTATCAAAACACTGTGTGTTTTTCATTTTGTACCAGGGCTGCAACTAAGTTATTTTCATCATCAAATAATCTTTTAGCTATTTTTCTAGTCTCTTTTAATTGGTTAGCGTTTAAAACACAGAGAAGTGGCCATCATAATTTTTCACCAGGTAACATCTTCAAACTGATTTCTGACCATTTGTCCCAATCCCACAGATATAAATGGATAACAAAGAAAGAAAAACAAGAAATATTCACAATTTAGAAACAGAAACAAATGAATGGTGGCCATTTTTGCTTGATAAATTACTCAAAACCATTAACCTTTTACTAACATAGTTGTCTTCTGTTAATTGATTAGTGAACTAATCAGCAGGACATGCACATGATATGGATCTATTAACAGTATCATCTGTATATAACATATTATAATGCAATTTCTTACAAAAATTTTCATCTTACAGAATTAGGGTAACATTAGTGTACTTTTTTAATTCTTGAGGTGGTTTCCACTGATGGTGTAATGGCTTAAAATATACTGTACAGCATATTTATGTGTGAACTTTACCTTAGGCCGCAGCATGGCAATGTGAGGAGCCGTAAAAGGGCCAGAATCACCCTGAGGGGCAGCAGGGTGAACACGTAGAGAAAGGCATCCAGACAAAGGAAGAAGCCAAATGTCATCAACTAAGAGTGAGAGTGCGAGAAAGACAGAGAGAAGGAAAATAAATATATTTGTGACTTTTTAAAAATGTTCAGAGTTAAATGTTTTATATGTTTACCTTCTCCAGCTCCTTGGGGATGCGGAGGCAGGTGTAGACCCTCTCTCTGCGCTCTGTGTATTTGGCCTCATTGTGTTCCAGGAAATAGCCTCTGGTGAGCTCAGTAGTTATAAATCTTATCAGAGAAAAGTCTAGATATACACACAGAGACAGAGCATTGATAAGTTACAAACACACATTACAAACTAAGCCAGTCCTTCCTCAAGCATCCAATGAACAAGATCAGTGTAGATAAAATAAGGGGGACTTCTGCCAAAAGCTGTCAGTGATGTCTCTTACACTCTCTCTCTAACACAAACACCTGTAGCTGCGTGTTTGTTCATTTCCACTGCAAACAAAGAGAAGTCTTTAGCCTTAGCTAATAATAAACCACACAATTTAAAAGCCATATTCAGCAAACCCATAAAAATATGAAGTAGCACACTAAAACCAAAACCATGAGCAGTAACAGGCTACACTCTTCTAAAAGGTTTTTCCACAACATTTTGGAGTCTGCAGGATGCAGAGACTTGCTCCCTTTCTACCACATGAGCATTAGTGAGGTCAGCCACAAATGCTGGGGTTCCAATTCATTCCAAAGGTGTTAAGATATTGAACAAAATTTTTAAACGTGCATTATAAACCAGACTGTTTACCAGGCAAGAAGGGCCTAATGAAAGGCTCTACCAAGTACTAAATGATTATTTGAACTGAATTTCTCCATATAATGTATTCCTTTGCCATCTCTAATCCAGTCATCGTTTGTTGTAAGATTTGGCTGCAGCCATTTCCATGTAACCAGTACACTGATGTATTTTATTCAAATGGTTACCTTTGGCTTTGTACAGTATGTATCCATCCAGCAGTGCCTCTGACTGCTCCTGTGCAAACAACACGGTTTCTCATAGGTCTTACTTTGACAGAGAAGCATACTGGCTTTAGCATGATCACATGCAGGACGCTGACAATCGAGACTCCCACTGCCAGGTGTAAGTTGGATGCTTATAACATACATTACTTTAATTCAGCTTGATGTTTCACAAACTGTAGCTGTGGTGACAACCACATCCTGAATCAAACGCAAACTCGGTGCAGCGCCCAAAGCTGCCAAGACTCAACTGACTGAAACTGGAACTGCGTGCTCTGCTCAAGTAACGATACTCTCACAGATAACTACACGTACAGCGTAGAAACATTATCCAATCCCAGGTGTTTTACTACTATGTAAACCAAGCCAATTACTTCTGCAGCTAGCTATCTTGTCACTGTCAAACCGGGGAGAGGTCTGTGGTTGTGGAAAGTAGGCTAGCTCTTACCTGACAGGTTGCGTTTCTTGTCACTCCGACCGCTATTTCTATCGCTGAACCCCAGTGTTTCTGTGACTCCGTCGTTCTCTTTGTTCTTCTCGGTTTTGCCAGCCTTTCTATCCCTCTCTCTGTCAGCCTTCTCCCCCTCTTTCTCGTCTCCCAGACCTGTCGACAGCAAGTCCGCCATCTTCCTCAAATGGTCTCAACCGCTGCCTGGGAGACTGACAACTGAGTCACATGATCTGACGTCACCACGTCCTGTACTTTTGACCAGCAGGTGTCGCCAACAGCTCATCAAGCATGCGGCATGTTAGAGCTGCCTAAGCTGATTGATTGCATTATTAATAGCTGTTTGATTGCTTCACTCATCAGACCCCTTTGTTTACAAAAACAATATACAACAATCACACATCACTGGATAACAGGTATGTCAGAATGAGAATATAACAAATAGACAATCAAAATACCTACAATAACAAAAATATAGCCTAAAAAATATAAATAATTATAGCAATAAATCACAACATCATAATGATTAAAGAAAGTATAAAAATAAAACAAAATAATTTTTTTTTTATGTTTAGCAATACAATTTCCAATGTTTCAGACACCATTAATTGTAGCATGTTTTTAACAGTTTTAAGAGTCTCTGTAATTTGACTTACATATGTGAAATTTGCTTAATAGTATAATCAAATTAACCGATCGTTTAGTTTGTGGTATTCTGTTTTGATTAATTGCAAAATTGGCAATGTGTAGGCTTACTAGTAAAGCACATAACTATACACATGGTGGCTCCATTGTTCCCTAATCTTGAAATGCTTGCGGCTGGGCCCTGTGTCAAAATCTGCTTTTAGTGCCTTTTAGTTTTTTATTCCAGCAGCAGGAGTGCAGACTTATTGCAACTATGTTAGCCTTTGTGTAGGGATCTTTGTAGCCTACATTTTTACTTTATGTACAGTAGCCTATGTGTTTTATTAGCTGTAGGCTATTGCACATTCTGGGAATAATGGAAACCTTTGGGGTTATCTATAAATAATGTAGTGGAGCAGTAAAGTACTGTAGGCTAAAATGGAATTATTCAACACAAGTAGCCTACCTCAAATTTACTCACAGTGCTTAAGTAAACCGTTATAAGCTAAATGAATAAGTGAAGGATGCAAGGAACAAGATGGGAGATTTATGACATAAAGTCTAAATATGCCAAACTCATTGGCCCCTCTGTGGTTAATGCTTGAACCTGACCTTTAGTGTGTGCTGTAGTGGATCATATTTGTCATTCTGACACAATTATCTCCTACATGGTTTTACAGTTGTAGCTCCAAAGGCCAGGTTGCAGAGGTTAATCCATCTCCTGAATAAAGAGGAGTGAACAGTCTGCGAAGCAGAAAGCAGGCGCACAGGACAGGGATAGAGTTTCTCTCGGTAACGGATCTCTTTGTCCGCCATAGAGTCTCTTTCTCCTCCCTGGTGACTCATGCGTCAGTGTAAGCAACATTTCAACAAGCTACTACAACGCCTGCTGTTTTTGTTGGATTATGATTTATTTTTACTTTTCACACTATAGGATAAACTCATGGTGATCACCGAGTGCGCTCCGCGGTCGCTGCCCGGCGTCGTGTTACTTCTCTCGGGGCATCATGGGCTCGTAAGATGCCTTCTCTGTGGAAACGGATAACGTTCTCGGTGGCCTCGGTGCTCTGTGTCGGCTCGGTGGCCCTCTTGGTCGTGGCCTTGTCCACTGAGCGGTGGGTCACCGGAAGGATCCTGTGTAAAACTGGGGCGGAGATAGTGAACGCGTCCAACCCGGAGCTGGATCAGTTCGTCGGAGATATTTACTACGGTTTGTTTGAGGGAGGAAAGAGCAAGAGGTGCGGGCTGGGAACGAGGTACTCCAAAATATACAGTAAGATAAAACACAAGACCCCCAGCCTGCTAATCCCTTTACGACCTGCACCCAGTCTCCCCTGGAGATCCCGTGTTCAAAATATGATGCTATCATTGGAAAATGTAGACAAATATGAGTAACCTGAGGAACCTGTGGGATATTTTTTTAAAATGGAATTATCTGCTGTTAATTTAAATCCCCATTATCAACAGAGGTTCACACTAATGTCTTTGTCATAAATCACCAGAAATTATTCATATAACATCTAATATTCATATGGAGATTACATACTGTCATCTCTTGGAGAACTGAAGTAATCAGTAAAGCAGAATAAAGAATATCACTCCATCAAGATTAGCCTGCATCTTTTAAGATCAAACCAAGACCTGAACTCACAGTTTCCAAATTGCCAAGCACATCTAGGCTGAATTTGCAACATTTGTATAAAATGATGCATGAGTCATCCAAAATTTGAAATGGTACATTCATATTTAATTAAATGGAAACATGCATGTACAGCACTGAAGAGTACCGTCAAACAGTAAAAATATTTTTCCAACCTTAAGGAAAATCTTTATGTTAATAAGACACAACTGTTCCTTAGGGTGCAATTATATCCTTAACATGACAAGCTGAATAATACAAATTGGAAAGCATCAGAGAATGTTGTCTAAAGACATCTTGGTGCTACCACTGTACAGCAAGCATTCAGACATACTGACTTATATATCACAACATATTAACTATGATATGATTCAGTATATAAGTCAAATCATTAAACCACAATCTCGTGTTCCAGCACTTTCAGCCATATGTAATTAACTGACTCTTTTGTCTGTGCTTGTAAATAATGAATTAAAATAATGTGAGATTTGTTCAAATTCTGCATGAATCTTTTGCAACTGAGGACATCTTTCTTCATGCCAGTGCCACACACATACAAGCGCTGTTCAGGTGGAGACATGCTGCATCCACACATTGTCTTCATTTATGTACATTTTCACATCTACAACCTTCACCTTCTCCTTCCCAGTACACATACTCTATTTCTGGATTCTGCCAACAATAACATTCAATTGTTTGCCACTGACTGTGCTTTTCAGTTTTATACAAACCAGCCAGCAGAGCTGATGATGTGTTTCTGTTTGTTTCTCTGACTGTCCAGTCTTCCCACATCTCGTGCTGACGTTGAACGGTGGCCTTCACGTGATGGTGATCCTCTTCCTGTTGGTGGCCGTTGGCTTTGCTCTGGTCAGTCTCTCTTTTTGTATTTACAATGCACGCAAGGTTCCATACCAGAGCATCAAAGGGCACAAAGGACTTTATCTGTGGAACTTCATTGCTGGTATGTGAGGAAGGTTTGTTACACTTTCTCTTCCCTCATTTATCTCTCTTTAATGTTTCATATACTTCATAATTTACACTCTCTCCCTTGAACCTTGGTTTCTTTCATTCAGTCTTTTTATATTTCTTCTTATTCAGTTTCCATTACCCTTTTTTATTTTTACTCGAGTGTCCTGGTGCTTTTGAGTAGCCTGTACCTCAAACCTCCCGGACTTCTCTCCTCTGTTTCCAGCTTTTTTTGGTGCCCTGGGTGTTCTGTGCTTCCTGGCAGCAGTGAGGCACCACAATCTGACCGAGCGGGTGGCAAACTACGAAGAGAATCTCTTTGTCCTTGTAGTACTGGATGACAGCCTGGACTTGTCTTTTTGGCTGGGTGTAGGTAGCATTGTGACTCACTTTGCTGTCAGTGGAGTGGTTGCAATGAGCCGAATCAAGCTGCCCAAACCAGAGATCAAGAAACCCGAAGAACCCACCATCTCCTCTCTGGACCTGCTGTACTGAAGGACTGAACAGGGAACATGTTAGCGCTTCTAGTTAATAGTAATAATAATCACCTTTATTTGGGGAAGTATGTTACACACAAGGAATTTGTTTCCACTACAGAAGCAAGGCAGCTATCTGCAGCGCCAACTCAACCGATGGCTCTAACCATCGGGGGCAACTTGGGGGTTCCTTGTCTTGCCCAGGGACACTTGGACATGTGGACTGCAGGCACTGAGATTCAAACCTCTGACACTCTGGGAGATGACTGCTCTACACACTGAACCACAGTCGCCCCCAAATGATCATTGAAGGTTGGCTCCTGGTGTGAAACAGGCTGACTTACGAAGAGCAGAGATAACCAACATGTGCCAGTGCCCCTTTGCTTTGCAAGTTCATTTAGGCACATTACATTATTTTCTATGTAAATTCTAATTTGACAAATCATATTCAGTCTTAATAAATGTTTCTTTGTCATTGAAAATGTTTTAAAGGATCAAAGTATTGACTGTAAAATGGTTTGCTCACAGCCTTGACTCATGGCCAGCCTAACCTGTTTGGGGGCCCCGGTACTAAAATAAGCTGTTCGCCCCTTATCAACCTCCAGGTCCTCTCACTCTGTCTTTAATTTGTCCAGCTTCTTTATGCTGAATTACTACCTGGTCCCAGATATACTCTGTGGTAAACTACTAAGAAAATAACAACAATAAAACTGAAAAATTGAGACTCTTGAAATTACATGTAGACCCAGAGTCCTTCTGATGTTGAAAGTGGGTCTCAAGATTGAGTGGTGCATTTTCCCAAGCAAATGTTTAATAAAATTTGTACAAATGGTACTACTGATGAGTATGGATTTATAGAAACACAGCAAAAGTATTCATTTTTACACTATATATACAGAATAAATGCACCATCAAACCACATCAGTTTTTACACTGCCCAGTATTACAGGTTTGCTGTTAGAGGCCTCTAATTTGTCCAAGATACAACACCATCTAGTCCCAGACCTCTAAATAGGATGATAAGAGTACAAACGTATTAAGTTTTATAATATCACGAGTAGTCCAACAGACAAAGGAAAAAAGCATGAAGACATAAAGACTGTGCATCAAAGAAGATGCTACCACATCCTGCTAGGACCTGGACTACAAACCTTCTTCTGTGGATTAAACAGTGGCGAGTTTGTTGTTTGACAAGACACACTGGAAATTTTCAAAGAGACACAGACAAACGCTATGAGTTGTTCATCATGACGGACTGTGGACGTGTCAGATTTTTGACCTGTTGGTGGCTGTGCTGCCACATTACACCCAGCATTAAATCACAGTGACAAGTTTGTCCCTTGTGGTAATGGTTGTGATCACAGATGAATCACAGAACAAGCTGGAACACAAATGACAGGTCTGCAGGCTTCTTATTGGCCTTCTGTTTTGTTGGTTAATTGCAGTTCTGGAGGAATTAAGATTGATTGTACTGAGTAGCCTTGATATATGAAAGCAAAGGCTCCTGCAGTTCAAATGTGACTGCTGAACTCTGGGCATCCTGTGCTGTATATATTTTGTCTATAGCTGCAATATGTAAGTACATCATCATGTTTTCGTTATATGTATGAAATGTCATTAACAGATCTGTTTTTCAGTCGCTTTATGTTTCATAGAATAAAGGCTTAAGTATCTGATTTACCTGGAAGTCCCATTTTGACAAAGTTAAAGTCAGTTTTTTTTTACAGTAAATATCTTTGAATCCCTGGAGAAAGTATGGAAAAAGCATGCAATGTATTTCATTTGTGAGTGTAAGTACTAAATGTATCTGAGCTTCCATAAACAGAAAGAAACTTAAATATAAGCAAAAAATATCTTTCTTTCAATTTAAATTGGTCATAAAATGGCCCTCACATCTGAACAAGTTAGCAAAAAATCACTTTGGCTACAAATAAAGGGCTGTTAAGCCATGTATTAGATTGTTATAATTTCATGTACTGAGTAGGCTGCATGATTTCAGAAATATGTAAGAGTCCTCTTTTCTTGTCATTGTTTTTGTTTATGAAACTATCTGACTTGTGACAAACCAATATTTGCAGACATGAATTAAAGCAATATTGTTATTACACATTTAATTTTTGTTGGTGTTTTATTTTGTAGTCTTCATTATCTTAATTTTTCTCTAAAGTAATATAATATTTTCTGTCCCTATATTAGGCCTTGGCTCACTGAGGATTTTCTTATAAATCTGTGATGCAGTGGAAAAAGACCTTGGTAGATGCAGTGGTAAAACCTTTGCCTCCCATCATAACAATACACATGCTTGGTTTTAGTGTCTTGAGAAACAGAACACAAAGGAATTGGAAGTATAACATTTAAATAGCTTACTCTATGTGAAGAGTAGAAGAACCCATCTGTGGTTCTCATTTTGATGCTTGATATGACACAATGCATACATTAACATTTAAACAGTCTGTGGGCTCTAACTCCTTATATAAGAACAGCACATGGATCAGATTTTGTGTTCCAGATTATCAACTGATATTGCAAACTGATGAAATAGCCTACACTCCAGCACCTGTTTATTAGATACACCTAGCTAAAACTAATGCAGTATAATGCAATAGTAATCCCTTCATGAGGGTGAAGCCTAAGAGTTATTGATTCACTTTTATGATCATTTATAAGGATGTAGTTAGTTTGTGCTGCTGGTGAATTGTGTTCTCCACTGATAGGTGTTTGTATTATTTTGTTCAGACCATGTATGTCAGTGAGAATATATGAAATAACAGGATCACATATTTTTATATAACAGCAAAAACAAAAAAGTGTCAAGTTTAATCAACGTCTAACACAGTATGAACAAAAAACAAATATTGTTTTATTGTGTAATATTTGTTGATTTTCTTTTAGGTAATATTTATTGATGTTTTTTAAGTGTAACTACTCACTAAAGTGTATATGCTGGCACCAAGTGAGTGTTGTTTTACTGTATTTATATATTGGTACCCTGAAGTGCATCTAAATTTCATTGTATATTTTTTGTACAATGACAATAATCTATCTATCTATCTATCTATCTATCTATCTATCTATCTATCTATCTATCTATCTATCTATCTATCTATCTATCTATCTATCTAAACATAAGCATATTACCTTCATAAAGGGGATTTATTACAGTGCTGTTGTACAACTGTGACTGTGCCTCTACCATTTGTCACACTAGCTGCTGACTCAAATCTCCCTGCAGCTTCCCATTGATATCGCCAGGGGGCGATAAAGACTAGTTTTGTCGCTTGTCTATGACGTATGAAAATAGTGACGCTAACTTCCCTCGGGTGGTTTTTGCACATGTTTATGACCTTTGAGCATTTGAATGAACCGTTTTGGGTCTATTTGTTTAGTAGATGACAATGTTTCTTGTAAGGAGAGCTGTGCAGGCGGCGGTGCGGGCAAATCACTGCAGGTCGTTTTCTGCCTCACAGACTCACCTGAGCGACAGAAAAGTGAGTAGTTTGTTTAACATTAGCTGAGTGTTTGCTTGCTTGTATGTGGTTAAAATCCTGCTGTGTGCATGTGTCTCTGCAGGGTTTGGTGCTGGGAGTGTATGAGAAGGAGGGAGAGGAGGGCGGTCCTCATCTGACAGAGGCAGCCACAGGTTTTGACCTAAGTCTGTCTGGAAAACTCTCTGAACTCCTGAAAATGTGAGTTTCTACTGTCTGTAAACTGACAGTGCACAGTTGTACAAAGGACTGGTTTAGTTGGGTGACAAAACTTGTGCACTGATCTTTTTTATTATGTTTATGATTGTAACAGCCTAGCAATAAATCCTCTACATGCAGTACAGCACTGTTGTTAGCATGCTGATCAGAATCAGAATATACAATAAATATGATGGTGCTTTATCATCATTTTTCAGTTGTATTATCAGTTTTTCAGCCTATTCCATTCAGACTGAGTGACTCTAAAACACCTGTTGGAGGGGAAAAGTTGGTATTTGCTATTTAGGGAGTGCGGGGTCAGAAGATCACCTAAGTGAGTTGGCCACTTAGGTGGCCCCCCATTGTCACCTAGCTGATCAGCAGAGCTAGTGATGTTTTTCAGGCTTCTCCACACAGATGAGGGGTCACTGGGTGAATACTGGTTTTTCTGCTTTTCAGAGTAGCTCCTCTTTGCTACTCTGATCTCCCCTGTCACTATGTTCCTGGCCTGCCTGTACAGGATCCTGTCCCCACTTCTGTAGGCCTCCTCTTTGGCATGATGAAGCTCCTTGAGTTTTACTGTGAGCCAGGGCTGGTTGTTGTTGTTGTATGTGTGTGCAGAAGGTCTTGGTGGGCGCACACACACACACACACACACACGTCCTCACAAAAGCTGATGTATGATGTCACAGTATCAGTGAGTTCATCCAGGTCTGTAGTTGCAGATTCAAAAACACATTGCATTGAGAGAAAGTTTACATATTGACAAATTTGTGAATGCAGAGGGATCTGATTATCTTGTGGCAGCATTTGGGAAAAATCTGTAATAAATGCTCTGAAACAATACGCACATAAAATTTTCACAGGCCCACAAAGAATGACCATGAATGAGCCTAATCTTAAATTGAAAAGGGTAAAGAGCACTGGTAACTGTAATACAAAACAAGCAAAATATAGTAGTGCATCCCTAATGGATATGAGAAAATCATTTATCTATATATTATGTCCATTCTGTTTATTGAATAAACTCCTGTTTTGCATTCCCCAGCTCTGGACCTGCACTCAAGAAAGGCAAAAGCAGAATGTTTTATGGAATCCACAAGGTAAAAAACAAGTGAGACTTAAGGTTGAGAAAGCCCATGTCTTGACACTTTCACAGTAATTATATCTATTCCGTGTCTTCTCAGGACTTCTCATGTGTAGCTGTAGTCGGGCTGGGTAAAAAAACAACAGGAGTATGTGGGGCAGAGAACTGGGACACCAGCAAGGAGAACATCAGAGAGGCAGTGTCGGGTAAGGGACGCTGCTAGTATTACTACTGGCTATTGTTGGAGTTGTTTGATATCCATTTATTTTTCTGTGCATGTCCAGCTGGCTGCCGGTTGCTTCAGGACTTAGAGGTGAACCATGTGGAGGTGGACGGCTGTGGTGATGCCCAGTCAGCAGCAGAAGGTGCCCTTCTGGGTTTGTTTCAGTATGACCAGCTGAAATCCAAGAAGACGACCAGAGTAGCAGCACAACTTCATGGCAGGTAGACTGACAAGTGTGAGGAAAGTTCTTTTATTTGAGAAGAGAAGACTAATAAAAGGAAACTGAAATTGGGCACACTTTTGACACATTAGGATCAATGCAGTATCATGTGACTGCATCTGTGTCTCTATTGCATTGTTCTTAGTACTGACTTGATTGGCTGGGAGAAAGGAGTCATGTATGCAGAAGGCCAGAACCTGGCACGACTACTCATGGAAGCTCCAGCTAATTTCATCACTCCTACTGCTTTTGCCAATGCCATCGAAGAGAAACTAGCACCACATGCCGAACGAGTCAGAATAAACAAGAGGTTTGTGCATCATTCATTATCCCGATTCACCACTGACATTACTTTAGAGACTAGTCAGAGACATTTACACTGACCTTTTATAAGTGATCTGTCTTTGTATGTGTACAGTATTTGAATTTGTTGCATTGTTGAAGGACATTTTAGACATCTATATTTTTTACTCATTGGATTTGCAAGGCATTCTGGGACATGTAAATCCAGCTGCCTTGGACAGATACTGGATACTTTGCATGCTGTGGGAAAATTGTTTAGGCTCATTTAGAAAGAAAATAACAGATTTTTGCTTTTATGTATACTGTATAATATCAACTATAAAATCAAACCTTTCCTACTTTATAGTATTTTTGAAAGTTTTGAGCATTTATTGGGCTGGAAACTGTCAGTCTGCATGTAGAGCTGATTAATCAGCTGCTGTTTTGATTATCACTTCATCATTCAAGTAGTTTTTCAACATTCTTGAGTTCTAGCTTCTCAGTTGTGAAGATTTGCTGCTTTTCTCTGTTTACTTTCAGGGTAAACTGAATGTCATTGGGTTTTGAATGTCTGCTTGGACAAAACAGGCAATTTTAGGAAAGAAACTGACAGGGTTTTTTCTTTCTACCTTTTCCTCACATTATAGTGCTTGATTATTCGATCTTAAAGAAATGATCACTTGTTGCATTAAGAGAAATGACTCAAAACTATGTTATTTAGGTAGTCACAAGTATGATGGTAGCAGCAATATGATGTGATGTAAGGTTTAATACTCAGGAAATATATTTTCAGTTGGGATCTGCTCTAACATTTGAACATTTCTGTTAAACTCAAGTTAAGGGCTAAGCTGGAATATTTGGTTCTTTAAGGTCTGAGTCATTGCTATGCATGTCATTTAAGCTGACAGTTTGGAGTGTGGATGAAGTGAAAGAGGATTAGTGTAATAACTCGTGTCTTTATGCAGATCCCAGGCCTGGATAGAGGAGCAGCAGATGGGAGCGTTTCTCAGTGTTTCTAAAGGTTCAGAGGAACCCTCTGTCTTTCTGGAGGTCCATTACAACGGTTCACCTGATAGCACGCAGGCCCCGCTGCTCTTAGTGGGGAAGGGCATCACCTTTGACAGGTAAATGGAAATAACACACTAGAGCTCACTCTCACCATCACACTCCTGTGGTCAGAATGATATCCAATGGACCACACAACTCATCCTCCAAGAACAATGAGGTCCTTATATTAATGTGTTTTTTGGTTCACTGCCTTTCCTCTCTCTGTTTGCCGGCAGCGGTGGTATTTCTCTGAAGCCGTCTTCTTCTATGGATGCAATGAGAGCTGACATGGGAGGTGCCGCTACTGTGTGTGCATCTATTGTCACAGCAGCAGCTCTGAAATTGCCAGTCAACATTATCGGTGAGTTTCATGGCTAATAAAAAGACCTCCAGCACCATAGGTTTCTATATCACTTAATGAATAGAGAATGCCTAAATAAAGTGTGAGCTATCAAGTTGTTTTTAATGTGTTTACATCTCTGAATCACAGGGGGATGTCATTTGGACTTTTTTGACACCTATCAATAGAAAAAGTACTTATTGTAAATGTTCAAGTGAATATTAGCCTGTCTGTCCTTGCTTCGTATCATTCAACCAGGTCTGGCTCCTCTGTGTGAGAACATGCCCAGTGGAAAGGCCACTAAACCAGGTGACGTTGTAATAGCCAGAAATGGAAAAACAATCCAGGTGGGTGTATCCATGACGACACGGGAAAGCTGGAAACCGTGATCCGAGTGAGTTTTCAAATTTCTATGAGGGTGTACTGATGAATAGATATCACTGTTCTCTCCACATCCAGGTTGATAATACAGATGCAGAGGGTAGGCTGATCCTTGCTGACGCACTCTGTTATGGACAAACCTTCAACCCCAGAGCCATTGTAAATGTTGCTACACTAACAGGTGGGATTTCCAAAATAATTTATGAACAAAGTGACATTGGTGACAAAAAAGATTTGATGATTATGTCTTGTTTTTGTCTTCCAAACAACAAGGTGAAAAACACTTGGAAATCTGGGTTTCAGTCTGGTTTCATTCAAACTCTGGTGTGGTTAGTTTTTGTGGTGTGAAAACAAAACAGACAAACCACTGGACTTTGTAAGAGTATATATAATTTTACCATATATTTAAATGCTAAATTACTATTAAATCCTTCTCTTGATTATAAACTCTCAAGGAAACAATTTTATATAAGCTATACAGTCTATTTACACAAGATAATTTGATAACCATGGTAACACATATGCACGTCACCATGTGAGCATTTTCCTTGGTCAGTCAGACAGGGACAAGTGGTGAAAACCGATGTTTGTGCCCTAATCTGTGTATTTTTGCCAGTTTCCCATAAAAAAAGAGAGTGAAACATATATGTGCTAGTATACGAGATGCTACTTGCTGGTCATTATTCATAAAATCTAAGGTCCAGTTGCCTTCTGGGCAGTTCATGCTAATAATTAGTGGTTTCTTTGTGAGCTCACTGTGGCTCCAGAGATAAATTAACACATAAGATGCAGTAAAGTGCTGCATCATTTGCTGTAACTCGGTGGAATTTGGTTTCCCCATATGGATCCACATAGTACTGGTGATGCAAGAATACAACTGTCCAAACACAGAGTCACGCATCACGCCATATATGATTTAATGTTTACAGTTCATGGTTTGTGGGTAATAAGTCAGTGTGGACATGTCATGGACCAGATCATGACAAGTGTTAGTATGTACCAACTGAAATGAACTATCAGTGTGAGATTTATCTTCTGTTCATATTTTTGCATGATTAAATTCAGTTATGATTAATAAATATTAAAATGCAGCTTCTTTTCTTTTGTATTCAAGGTGCAATGGATGTAGCTACTCTGACTGGCTCTGGAACCAGCTGCACAAGGTACTGTGCATGCACAGCGAGCATGTGCGCAGTGTATTAGTCTCTGATTCCCATGTTGACAAATGACATACGTCTGTGTGTTGTAGGCTAGTGTTGTGACAGGTGACAGAGTATGGCGCATGCCTCTGTTCCAGCACTACACCAGACAGGTGACTGACAGCCAGCTGGCTGACCTCAACAACGTCGGCAAGCACAGTCGGTACGTGTCTACACTAAGTGAGTGCCTGCGGCTCCAGTTAGATGCCTCAGAGTAGCAGAGGAGTCTAGCTAGCGCTTTATTTACCTGCGTCTGACTAGTGTATCTGTTCATTTCTTTCTAGTTCTGGTGGTGCTTGCACAGCAGCTGCATTCCTGAAAGAATTTGTCACAGCTCCTCACTGGGCTCATCTGGACATCGCTGGTGTGATGAGTAATAAAGATGAAATTCCCTACATGAGAAAAGGCATGTCTGGAAGACCAACACGTACCCTTGTGGAGTTGGCTGCTGGGCTGGCCCACCATGGTTGAGAGATGGACTCAGACCAGCTTCCAGCAGGATTCAACAGGAATATTTCCACAGAGACCCATAATAATAATAATAATAATAATCACCTTTATTTGGCCAAGTATGTCACACACAAGGAATTTGTTTCCGATATAGAACTGAGGCAGCCATCTGCAGTGCCAACTCAACCAATGGATTTAACCAACGGGGGGGTTCAGTGTCTTGCCCAGGGACACTTCGACATGTGGACTGCAGGCACCGAGATTCAAACCTCCAACTCTCCAGATGGGAGACGACCATTCTACCCACTGAACCACAGTCACCCCCAGAGGGTCAGAGTCCATGCACATACACAGTATGATTTCCTTGGAAGAACTGATGAAGTATTTTGTGAAACAATATGTTGGCAACTTGATGTTTACATACAACAAATGTATCAGTCCAGTTTTTTAAACCTGAGTCTATTACACATTTTCTTCCCTTCACGGTTGTGATTTCAGCTGAAAACCTCTGTCTTAACTACACAGTAATTGTGCGTGAACATGTGCATCTGACATGACTGCATTTACAGTATATGTAATTGTTGAACACATAATTGAAAAGCCATGGTTATTAACAACCTCCAGTCTTATGAGAAGCCCCTGCAATAGATTTTGGAACCTGGATTTTGTTCCCTTTCTGCCACGAGAAAATTTCAAAACCCTGATGTTAGATAACAAGACATGGCTTGCCGGTTGTGTTACCTGAGGCGTGATGAATGGGGGGATGAGGTCAGATGGGAAAAACCATTTCTTTATAAATCTCATGCTGTGAGTGTGTACACCCCCTTGGATGTTTTATAGATTTTATAAATCAATCATGGTATATAGTTTGGCTTTCTTGGCAAAATAAATTACAAAAACTAATGTCAAAGTGAAAATGGGTTTCTACAAAGTAATGTCAAATAGAAATATGTAATGGGAAATAAGTGATTGCATAATAAATATTCACCCCCTTTTAAAATGACTGACCTAATTCAACAGAAGTTCAGACAGTTGGTATTAGTAGTCTCACAATTAGTGAAATGGGGATCACCTGAGTGCAGTGAATGTGTCTCAGGTGATTGTAATATAAAGACACCTGTGTGTGAAAGGTTCAGTCACTGGATAATCAGTATTCCTGGCTTGCATTACACCATGAAGACAAAGGAACACTCCAAGCAACTCAGAGAAAATGTTATTGAAAAGTATAAGTCAGGGGATGGATGCAAAAATCTTCGCCCGCTGCTGTAACCATAAAATGCCTCAAATCGAAAGTAAATGGTCTAGCCCAAATGAGAAACAGTCATATTTATACCCCGTAATTCGTGTGCGCATGTGCGGACAGATTAGACAACAAACACTCAGAGGAAGATGGCGTCGTCCATGAGTGGGATGTTTGCTGGCCAGCAGCCGCCTGGTCCGCATCCTGTCGGGGGTCCTACTGGACCCGGTCAACTGGGCTTTCCCGGTACTGCCGCCAGAGCCCAGGGAAACAGCACACTAGTCGATGAACTGGAGGCTTCCTTTGAGGTAGGAGGCTGCTGTGCTCTTTTACGTTAGCTGCGTGTGCTAACTCATGTTCGCTAATTTTAAGGTGTAGCTAGCTTGTTACTGCAGCGTCTCTCGGAGGGGTATTAAACACCTAGCTTATTTCGCAACAACTTTACTGAGTAAAGTACACTCAGATAACTATGCTTTGCATCTTATCGTTGATGCCAAAACTGTTCTCAGCGTGCCTAATTAGCCTAATGTCTGAGGCTTTTCATTTACGGAGCCAAACATTCTTATTCTCCTTTCCAGCCTCTGAGACACCAAGTAGCCGCTATCTCCCCTGCCTAAACCAACTTAGGCGCTGCCTCTCACACACATTACATTCGTAATTGTCAATTGTGTGCAAACACAACACAAATAAATGCTAACCTTAATAACATGGCTGCAGCTCTTTCTTGCACAACAGGAATCACACACTGACTGTCCATTTAGTTGTACTTAGTGGTGATCCAGGTCTGTTTTAACAGTTTGAACTAAGTCACTTATTTTCCCATATTTTAGAAACTGTCTTTCCAACTTTGTGACAGCTGTTTCAGTAATGAAACTGCCCACATGCACAAAGTGAAATCAATAAAAGTGATTTTTTATTTT
>NW_018128127.1:25711-26599 GCF_001952655.1 Monopterus albus
TTTCCCTAAGAAAAGAAGTGGTGGCAACTTCTCCAATGTGATTATTTGCCGTTTTCCTTAGTCTTCTATAACCGTTGGGGCAAAAAATAAGATAAAAAAAATAAATAAATAAATTTAGATGTCTTGGACTCTGGAAAACCAATGAGAATTTTACACCATCTTTTGTCTTTTTGACAAAAATGGGAATCAGTTTATCAAGATTATAAATGGCAGATGAATCAATAATGAAAATTACTGTTCATTGTAGCCCTAGTGTAGAAGAACTTAACTGATCTGCACAGAGCCCTGACATTAATGAAGGGAAGAAAACAAATCTGTGAACACTGATAGGTTGTCAGTGCAGGTCAATGAAAACCACTTATTTCTGGCAGGATAATAAAGCAGACTCCGGTTCCCAGCAAGGGGCAAACTGTGAGCCAGACTCGTATCACCCAGCACAGATGGCCAGTTCTTGTGGGAGCAGATCCTTGTGGTCAGGCTTCATAGTCTTGTTTAAAACCTTCTCAAAGAAGTGGTCTGTTAAAGCAGCATATTGCTTTATTAATATCAGGGGAACCAGATTCTCTTGGCTAAACAACATTTGATATGGCCTGTCCTCAGAGGTCTGCTGACTGCCATCCATGTTTATTAAGTGGGAACTAGAATCCTAGGAAACTACATGTACCCAAGCCAAAAAGCACCTGACTGGTGTCAACTCATGTAGAAGTAGTTTAATTTACTTAGAGTGGGTACGGAAAGTATTCAGACCCCCTTAAATTTTTCACTATTTGTTATATTGCAGCCATATGCTAAAATCATTTAAGTTCATTTTTTCCTCATTAATGTACACACAGCACCCCATATTGACAGAAAAACACAGAATGTTTGACATTTTTGCAGATTTATTAA
>NW_018128127.1:26852-41183 GCF_001952655.1 Monopterus albus
GTCCTGTCCCTGCAGCTGAAAACCACCCCCATAGCATGATGCTGCCACCACCATGCTTCACTGTTGGGACTGTATTGGACAGGTGATGAGCAGTGCCTGGTTTTCTCCACACATACCGCTTAGAATTAAGGCCAAAAAGTTCTATCTTGGTCTCATCAGACCAGAGAATCTTATTTCTCACCATCTTGGAGTCCTTCAGGTGTTTTTTTAGCAAACTCCATGCGGGCTTTCATGTGTCTTGCACTGAGGAGAGGCTTCCTTCGGGCCACTCTGCCATAAAGCCCCGACTGGTGGGGGGCTGCAGTGATGGTTGACTTTCTACAACTTTCTCCCATCTCCCGACTGCATCTCTGGAGCTCAGCCACAGTCATCTTTGGGTTCTTCTGTACCTCTCTCACCAAGACTCTTTTCCCTCGATAGCTCAGTTTGGCCAGACGGCCAGCTCTAGGAAGGGTTCTGTTCGTCCCAAACGTCTTCCATTTAAGGATTATGGAGGCCACCGTGCTCTTAGGCACCTTAAGTGCAGCAGAAATTTTTTTTGTAACCTTGGCCAGATCTGTGCTTTGCCACAATTCTGTCTCTGAGCTCTTCAGGCAGTTCCTTTGACCTCATGATTCTCATTTGCTCTGACATGCACTGTGAGCTGTAGGGTCTTATATAGACAGGTGGGTGGCTTTCCTAATCACGGTCAATCAGTATAATCAAACACAGCTGGACTCAAATGAAGGTGTAGAACCATCTCAGGGATGATCAGAAGAAATGGACAGCACCTAAGTTAAATATATGAGGTTCACAGCAAAGGGTCTGAATACTTATGACCATGTGATATTTCAGTTTTTCTTTTTTAATAAATCTGCAAAAATGTCAAATTCTGTGTTTTTCTGTCAATATGGGGTGCTGTGTGTACATTGAGGAAAAAAATGAACTTAAATGATTTTAGCATATGGCTGCAATATAACAAAGAGTGAAAAATTTAAGGGGGTCTGAATACTTTCCGTACCCACTGCATGTTGCTCTTTGTTTACTCTGCAGGCATGTTTTGCATCCCTGGTAAGCCAAGACTATGTTAACGGAACAGACCAGGAGGAAATTCGAACAGGTGAGTGAAGCCCTGAATTTTTGTTTTTGCTTATTATTAGAATGAGTTTATATTGATTTCATATGTGTCTTGTTGAATGCAGGTGTTGACCAGTGCGTACAAAAGTTTCTGGACGTGGCTCGACAGACGGAGTGCTTCTTCCTACAGAAAAGGCTTCAGTTATCGGTGCAGAAACCAGAGCAGGTGGTGAAAGAGGTATATCATTAGACATCCTCACCACCTAACAATGTTTACCCTTTTTTTTTTCTCAGCCATTTGTGGCTTTGTAGGTTATAGTGTTTGTAAAAACAACTTGGATTCCTAAAATATTTCCTGGAGATCCTAAAGTCCTCCCGTGTCATGTCCAGAGGCCACTGGCCTTTAATTCTTAGGCCTGAATTTGTGACATGCTGTCGACGTTAACATATTTGTTCCTCTCCATTTGTTGATGCGTCTTCTCTCTTCTCAAGTCAGTTTTTTTCCTCACTTCAGGATGTGTCAGAGTTACGTAATGAGCTACAGAGAAAAGAGCTGCTGGTTCAGAAGCATTTGTCCAAACTGCACCATTGGCAGCAGGTGCTGGAGGATGTGAGTGTTCAGCATCGTAAACCCACAGACCTCCCTCCTCCTGGACCACTGGCCTTCCTGGAACAGGCCTCTGCCAGTTTACCCCCTGCCCCTTTGAAGCCAAACTCACCCCACCCCCCCCCCCCCGCATTTCCCTTTTGTTGCTGACTTTTTTTTTTACTGTCAAATAAAATACAGTTTGTGAATATTTTGAGTCTGAACTGAGGTCTTAATAATTTTGTTTTCTGCTTTGTACTTTGGCATTTATTTAATTGAGTGAGTGCTATCTATACACCTTAAGGTAGGTAGGTAGGTAGAACTTTATTGATCCCACAGTAGGGAAATTCCAGTGTTTCAGCAGCAGTAAAGGACAAAGCAACATGACACCAAAAGAATAAATACCCCACACATATCTTGAGAAAAGATGAAAACAATTGAATATTACTCACAGTTAATCCCACAATGGGGAAAGAAACCTGTGTTTCAGCCATAATCCCTGAGGAACTACTCAAAAATACCTAAACCAGGGCAATGACAGTATTTGAGAGAGATCAGGAACAAGACATTACACATGAGCCTATTTACAATGCATTTCACCCCCAGGAGCTGAATATTGCACCTCGGTCAACTATTGCATAGTCCCTCATAATGAACACCTATCTTATCACTGCAGTGATGTGTTTGACAGTCTGATTGCTGTGGGGAAGAATGACCTGTGGTAATGTTCCTTTATACACTGGGGATGTAACCGTCTCATGCTTAAAGAACTGTTCAGAGCCACCACTGTGTGGTGCAGGGGATGGGAGGGGTTATGCATGATGGGTTTTAGTTTCGCCAGCATCCTTCTGTCCGCCACCTCCTTGATGGAATCCAGAGAGCAGCCCAGGACAGAAACAACTCTTTTAACCAGCTTGTTGAGTCTCTTTCTGTCCCTGACCGTGTTACCTCCTACCCAACCCACAACAGCATAAAAAACTGCAGATGCCACCACAGAGTCATAAAATGTCCAAAGGAGTGCCCCGTGCACATCAAAGGACCTCAGTCTCCTCAACAAGGGGCATTCCACCAATTTACACATGAAGAGCAGAGTACCAGTTATGCAGAGAACTGCTCAGGCTGTGAAAACAATTGTTAAATGTCTTTGTGGTTCTGGAAGGCCAGAAAAAATTACCCTGACATCAGCCATTTACCAGGACAGTGATACAGATGAGATCTAGGTGCAGTATGGGTAATGTAGTTTTTTGTTTTTAAGCTTTATTTATCATGTACTAAAAGTTAATGTTTTTTCCTCAGTTGCTTCCATTTTGACTTTTGTTTTTGTTTTATGTCTAACAAGTTTCCCAATGTTATGAAAGTCACTGGAAATCTTGTCCCTTGTGAGAAAATACTGGAAGTAGCACCATTTACAGAGTTATTACTGCAAGTCATTTTAATATGAAATATCAAAGATGAATCTTGCCATTACAAGAAAAAAATGACCTACTTACTGCTTGTATTTATTTTGACAGAAAAATGACTCCAGAGACGCCATGACGGAGCCTCCCGTTGTGTCTAATGCATTCAGTGTCTTCACACCATGACAGATTTGTTCTCCCCAGCTTCACAGCTGTCGCCTGTCCACTGACAGTACAGGAAAACAAAAATCTTCACAGATGGGCTCCAGGGACAAAGCTTTCAACAAAAGTCATTTGGGCTTGGCATGAAAAACGGAATTGTGGGTGTATTATTTAAGTAGCAGATCCCCAATTTGGCTCTTTACTCCTTGTTATACATTCTTTAAGTGAGATAACATCAGCTAATTGAACTGGCTGTAGGTATATACATGTTACCTTATGCATCCCTTGGCTGAAGGCCATTTGTGTCCAAAAAAAAATGTTGCACATTAATATTCAAATATTAATCTTAAGCCAAATGTATGACACAGTAACATCTAAATTTTACTTAAGAGTCCAAGGTAGAAAATAAAAGATGTGGAGTTAGTGACAATAAGAAATTAGGTCGGAATTCTGAGATATGAAGCCAAAATTTGTACGATACCCAAATGAGATGATGAGAGTGTGGGATATATCAAAATGTATTGTTGAGCTACTATAGTTTTTATGTGACGGGAAGTCAAAATGATGAAGTGAGACGTTTAAAAAAAACAAATAGTTTTTAGGCCTGATTGCATGTCATCCGCCTCCCCGGTGAGTCTTCCACAGCTAGGGGGAGACGGTGCTTTCTTCTGGGACGCATTGGCTGCTCGGAGAACCGTCTTTGCCGACATGTCCTTGTTTGTTCGTTTTAATCAGCGATTGGAAAATAACAGGTAGCCTTGTCCGTCCGTCTCGCACCCAAGAGGAAAGTGGGGGAAACAATTTAGAAAATCACAATTCGACAGGGTGCTCCACTACTTATGTCCGCATTTCGGGGGCCGACAGATTAAGCAGTCTGCTGGGTATAACACCCGGGTTGATCGCGGCGTGTTTGTACACAGTCACCGCAGTCAGGCTGGTTTCATCGGGCTACCGTCAGCCAGTGTCACCGCATCTGGATCGCCGTGATTCACGCTTGAATTTAGAGCCATTAAAGACAGCGTCGTGGATATGGAATGGTGCATGCTGCTGGGCCAAGTTTTCAGCCTCTGAAAAACACCGTGATCATGGATAACCATCCGCTGTGAGTGCAGAAAGCTGGATGTGTGAATATGTGTGTGTTGACGTTTGTCAAGCTGCTTGACTGATGGTACCGCATTGACAGACAGCGGCCGCCGGTGTTGGGGGGACCGGGGGACGGACCCCGCAGGAGCACACCGGAGGATTGGTGCTTGTGTTTGCTTGAATAACGGAGGTGTTTTGTTTAGTGGCAGAGAGAGGATATGTGTTAACGGCTGTACAGCCTTGTCTGTGTCTGTGTGTGGGTGTGTTTGTGACAGAAAACGAGTGCCACGGGATTTTGCTACAGGCAGCGACAATCAGGCTCTTTACAAGTGATTTATTATGAAATGGGCAGGGGGGGAAATAACTAGGTACATTTACAGTTTTGTTGTAAACTACCTGTAGTCTACTACATTATTTCTATTTTCTGCTATTTTATACTTAAGACAAATGTATACAAAAGTTAATTCTAAAGGTTCCCTTACTCTTTCTTGCCACTTTGTTTTATAGCCTATGTATGTAACAAGGTGAAAGTTACTAATAGCTGTCAAATAAATACAGTAGAATAATAAGTAGAATATTTGCCTCTAAAATGTAGTGTGGTCTTTAAAATGTGACCAAGTTTTCATTCAGGTTACAATAAGGAATAAAAACAACTAATAACACGAATTATTGTATTGGCCACATTGAATGCACCATTCATATATTCACAGTGGCTTTAAAACAGTATGTGAACGTCAACAAAAACAGATTGGAGTTAATAAACTTGGAGGTATGGTTTAGAGCTAAGTGAGTTTATAGAAAAGTTTGCTATTCACAAGAAGCATAATGTGGACCGTGCCTCACAAAAACAGATCTAGATTTGTTGATCATAAGTCCACAGTTTGACAGACTGTCTGGAGTGCTGTGGCTACAGTTGATTAATGAGTTAGTTGGTCAACCGAAAATAAACTGCAGTTATAATTAATCATTAAATGACACTGTAATCATATAGGCTAGACAATTAATTGATTCATCATCAAAATAATCTGCATATTAATTCATAATGAAAATAATCGTTAGTTGCAGCTCCAACCCCAATTTCACATAACACAGCAATTATTTAAGAAAGGTTTTAAAAAACTAGATAAAAGTATACAAACCTGAATAACAAACCTTTATGCGATGATCCCTCAGATTTATCTTGTGACCCTTAGGAGGTGCTTGACCCCTGTGCTGGGAACCACTGGACTAAACTATCCAACATACATCATATAGTTAAAATTAGCTCTACCTCAATTAGTTATGATAGTAAAGGCGTCTTGATGCAACAGTAAACAGTCAAATTAATATACTATTTTTTGCTGATAATACCTGAGAGCTGTCTCTGTTTTCTATGTCCTCCACCACCCATCAAGGCTAGGCTAAATAACAGAAACACCTCTCTGTAAAAGGCACTACAGCACTGACTGAATACCTGATATGAAAGCAGATGTTCCAGATGAAGCTTTTCCAAGCCTCGGGCGCAGACTGCAAAAAGACTCTAGGGACATTGAAGATTAACCATGTAGAGCATCTCATCTAACAGCTGTTGGAAACAGGACAGAATATTTCACCAAAGTAAACAGAAGGTTTAGGTAGGTAGGTAGGATTTTATTGATCCCACATTGGGGAAATTCCTGTGTTCCAGTAGCAATAGAAAGCAGCAACAAAACACCATAAGAACAAACACCACACACATATCTTGAGAAGCAAATTCCAAAGTACCTAAAACAGAATATAGTATTTGAGAGACAATCAAAAACAAGAATGATCCTCCCACAATTAATCCCTGAGAACAAATCAAAATACCTAAGAACAAGACAAAATATAGTATTTGAGAGAGATCAATAAAATCAAGGACAAGAATATTACTCCCATAATTAATCCCGCAATGGGGGAAACCAAGGATAGCTTCAAAAATATAAAGGTACACTCATTTTTCTCCACATCTTTAGTGGCATCGACCCAGTAACGTATAAATGTAAATAAATCACAGTGATAGGTTCTTGTTCCCACATTCAAAATAAAATAGAGATGATTATTGCATCATAAGCATCAAGTAGGTAAACACTGCAGAGCTGCGTTGAATTGCATTAAAATGTGCCTGTGACCCTATACTGTCAGAGTACATGGCTGAATGGACCAATAAGAGGGTCCTGTGTGCGCCCTCTTTACTTGCTAGTTACCATTAAGTATAAAGCACCTACCAGACTATATGTTACTCCAAAATTGCAGCTTTGATAAGTTTTAATTGGTCTGAGGTCATCTTTTTCAAGGCCATTTAAGTTCACCATGTAAGCTTAGTATAAACTAATTACAGTGTTACATTTAGACGTGGGAACCCTCTACAGCACAGCACCACAACATTAGCTAATAATACAGCTTTGACTGATTTCATATTTTAGATATCTAAAAATTTGCAATTAATCAAATTATGAAAAACAATCATGGCAGAGTGGGGCTGGGTCCCTGGGTAGCAGCCCGCTTTGCCTGACTGATAATCTAGCTTTGACCTAATAAAGTGGCTGCTGAGTGTATGTTTTGTGTGTGTGTGTGTGTGTGAACAAACCCTTTAACCACTGTACCAGATCAGTGACATGAGATATTGAACTACAACATATTCAAAACACCACTATTTGCTCCTGTTCCCCCTCTAACAGATAAACCAGCTCCGTCTGAGGACACAGGTCTGGCTAGGGTTTAAACTAATTACAGACATACTTCTATAGAAATGGATGACAATTTAAACGCAACATCTAACTGTACTGGTGGTAGGTGTCCATTGTGTAAGCACAAAATTCCACTTCAAGATCACTATGCAGTTCTTTTGATGTATCAGAATACCTTGTTGTGTGTTATTGCTCACTTACCTGCCTCCTGAATGTAAAGGAAAGCAGTATCCTTATAATCTGGATGTGCTCTATTATGTTATTCTCTGTGCATGTGTGTGCATATTTGTGTGTTTGCTTCATATATATGTGTCTCTGCTATCACTCCCAGGTGCACCAGACTTTGTCCACACACTCTGGACAAAGAAGATGGAGTCGAGAGGCACGGTCCCGTCACTCTCAACCCTCGGCACATGAGGAAGGCATTCAAAGTCATGAACGAGCTGCGCAGGTGATATACACTCCCTCCTCCGAATCCCTCATGTACCTCCATGGAAGCTTTAACTGGACACATTCCCTCCCCTCTCTCTTTTTGATGCATATACAGCCAGAGTCTGTTATGTGACGTGACTATCGTGGCGGAGGACGTGGAGATCGCTGCTCACAGAGTCGTTTTGGCGGCTGGAAGCCCTTACTTCCACGCCATGTTTACAGGTGAGGATGATCTTCCGTCCTTGCTTCACAACATCTGCCAAAACATTTTGTGTGTTTGCTTCTTTAATGCTACTTAGCGCATGAAACAGTTGTTACTTCTGTGCTGAGGGAAGGCTGATGTTTGTAAGTGTATCCTAACAGGTGAGATGGCAGAGAGCAGGGCGAAACGAGTGAGGATTAAGGAGATGGATGGCTGGACTCTGGGCCTGCTGGTAGACTACATCTACACAGCAGAGATACAGGTCACAGAGGATAATGTGCAGGTGAACGTCAAATGCATACATATCTGTATCTGTACATATCTGTATGCATTAACATCTGTATCAGGTTTTCAGTCCCTTTTAGTGTTACACTGTTCAGTGGATTTATGGGATTAAAATGGTTATGTGAAAGCACATTCACACTTTCATATCAATGCATTTCCATAAACACCAAAGTAATGTTAGATGAGCATATTAACTTATTACAGTGCCTTGCGAAAGTATTCGGCCCCCTTGAACTTTGCGACCTTTTGCCACATTTCAGGCTTCAAACATAAAGATATAAAACTGTAATTTTTTGTGAAGAATCAACAACAAGTGGGACACAATCATGAAGTGGAACGAAATTTATTGGATATTTCAAACTTTTTTAACAAATAAAAAACTGAAAAATTGGCCGTGCAAAATTATTCAGCCCCCTTAAGTTAATACTTGGTAGCGCCACCTAAATGACTAATGATGATAAATAGAATCCACCTGTGTGTAATCAAGTCTCCGTATAAATGCACCTGCACTGTGATAGTCTCAGAGGTCTGTTTAAAGCGCAGAGAGCATCATGAAGAACAAGGAACACACCAGGCAGGTCCGAGATACTGTTGTGGAGAAGTTTAAAGCCGGATTTGGATACAAAAAGATTTCCCAAGCTTTAAACATCCCAAGGAGCACTGTGCAAGCGATAATATTGAAATGGAAGGAGTATCAGACCACTGCAAATCTACCAAGACCTGGCCGTCCCTCTAAACTTTCAGCTCATACAAGGAGAAGACTGATCAGAGATGCAGCCAAGAGGCCCATGATCACTCTGGATGAACTGCAGAGATCTACAGCTGAGGTGGGAGACTCTGTCCATAGGACAACAATCAGTCGTATACTGCACAAATCTGGCCTTTATGGAAGAGTGGCAAGAAGAAAGCCATTTCTTAAAGATATCCATAAAAAGTGTCGTTTAAAGTTTGCCACAAGCCACCTGGGAGACACACCAAACATGTGGAAGAAGGTGCTCTGGTCAGATGAAACCAAAATCGAACTTTTTGGCAACAATGCAAAACGTTATGTTTGGCGTAAAAGCAGCACAGCTCATCACCCTGAACACACCATCCCCACTGTCAAACATGGTGGTGGCAGCATCATGTTTTGGGCCTGCTTTTCTTCAGCAGGGACAGGGAAGATGGTTAAAATTGATGGGAAGATGGATGGAGCCAAATACAGGACCATTCTGGAAGGAAACCTGATGGAGTCTGCAAAAGACCTGAGACTGGGATGGAGATTTGTCTTCCAACAAGACAATGATCCAAAACATAAAGCAAAATCTACAATGGAATGGTTCCCAAATAAACATATCCAGGTGTTAGAATGGCCAAGTCAAAGTCCAGACCTGAATCCAATCGAGAATCTGTGGAAAGAACTGAAAACTGCTGTTCACAAATGCTCTCCATCCAACCTCACTGAGCTCGAGCTGTTTTGCAAGGAGGCATGGGCAAAAATTTCAGTCTCTCGATGTGCAAAACTGATAGAGACATACCCCAAGCGATTTACAGCTGTAATCGCAGCAAAAGGTGGCGCTACAACGTATTAACTTAAGGGGGTTGAATAATTTTGCACGCCCAATTTTTCAGTTTTTTATTTGTTAAAAAAGTTTGAAATATCCAATAAATTTCGTTCCACTTCATGATTGTGTCCCACTTGTTGTTGATTCTTCACAAAAAATTACAGTTTTATATCTTTATGTTTGAAGCCTGAAATGTGGCAAAAGGTCACAAAGTTCAAGGGGGCCAAATACTTTTGCAAGGCACTGTATATCTTTATGTTTGAAGCCTGAAATGTGGCAAAAGGTCGCAAAGTTCAAGGGGGCCGAATACTTTCGCAAGGCACTGTACCTGTGATTTTGCTAAAATCCCAGTTAACATGGGTCTCCAAAAACCCAACTGGTATTGGTGAGCTAATTTTGTGTTAGTAGTTGTAACAAAAAATCCAAACAATGAATAATTTTGTTTTCTGCCTGGACAATTATATCAAAGTGCCAAACCCATCAGTTTACACAAGATTGATCTATTCCTTTCTGTTTTATGTCCTGGCCCCAACAACCTGTTTTAACTCACACTATTAATGAAAAATGATCTTGGGTCATTTCATTTGCTTATCACAAGAAACAGGAGATGGTACAGCCTTCCAAGGTGGTAGTATCTTTCCTGCCCAGATATTTTCCATGTACTGGGGAAACAGCTGCATATATGGTCTAGTGTTGCTGGGTTATGCTCACAGAATGTTTCTTGTTCACACGGCTGAAATTAGGGAATAATCAGATCACTGCAGTGCAAGTAAGCACTGTAGATTACAAGCATCCAGGGATGTAGTGCTATTTGTTTAAGTACTAGAGCACACCAATGATACGTGTACATGTGGGCACATGCACAGTTACGCTGTGGCTAGTTTCGACACTCCCTCATAGTAATTTTCCACACAACGGCAAATTATAAAACATGGCTTGAAACCCCTGTGGCTAGATTGACGAATTATAAAACAGGCTTAAATTCCCATATTTCATATGTAGCCTACATGTGGTTCAGTTAATTATAGAATTATAAATAGATTGTAGAATTATAAATGCAGATGTTTATACAGATTGATTTTGCAATCCGGGATTTCAAAACTCTTAATTTTTAATTAGTGTACTGGTTATTTCCTAATTGTTTACAGTTTATGTTTGCACAGATCGTAGGTTCACGGTCTGGTGGTTCACGCAGGCTTCATGGAGATATTTCAGTATCACAGCACTGCAGTGACTGACATCCTATGCAAGTTTCTAGTTATTTCACTTGATAAATGGAGATCACATGTTGAACACATGTTAAGCTGGTTTCTGAACTCTTGCCTTGCCTACAAGGACAGTCTCTCCTTTTGGAAATTGTAGGTTAAAACTAAACTGAAAGAGATTTTGGAGTCTAGTGTTACTTAGAGTAACTTCATATAACACAGGCCTTGTACTGTAATCCACGTGTGCATTTTGTCAGTTAGGTCTTGCTAGAGCGGCAGCCTCAAGGGAAGCAGTTTAGTGTCTTGCTTAGGAAAGCTGTAGGGTTGTTGGGGCGACTTAAAGATGGTGCCTCTACCTCCCCACACCAGGCCAACCTCTTTAATTTAATTCATTTGCACTATATGGTATCAAAATTACCACCTTATGCAGGATATTCTGAGTGTGTATTTGCGTTCGACAGGCGCTGCTGCCCGCTGCAGGCCTGCTCCAGCTGAATGAGGTGAAAAAGGCTTGTTGTGAGTTTCTGAGCTCTCAGCTTCATCCGTCCAACTGTCTAGGAATACGAGCCTTCGCTGACCTCCACGCCTGCTCTCAGCTCCTCACACAGGCCAACAGCTACGCAGGTCAGTATGTGCAGAACGCGCACAATTATTGTGTGTATGTGTGTGACAGTGACTGCTTTTCAAGGTTCTTCTAAAATGGATTTGTGTGTGGCCTGGAGGATGTGATGCAGTGAGAGAGACAGGATGTGAACAGGCTTGATTGCTTAAAATGTAGAAATTAGAAAGAAAAACAGTGTTTATCTGCAGTTGTGAAGTATTTTTCTTTCTTGTTTTGCTGAAAGAGCAACATTTCACTGAGGTGGTTGGGAGCGAAGAGTTCCTCAACTTGGGCATGGAGCAAGTGTCCAGCCTGATCGCCAGTGACAAGCTCACCATCCCCACAGAGGAGAAGGTTCACACTCGCCTTGCTCCATATGTCACCCGCCTTGGACCAAATCAAGAGTTTTTGTGCCTGATGTGTGTAAAATGTACATCTTTATTGCTGTGTAGGTCTTTGAAGCAGTGGTAGCTTGGGTCAACCATGATAAAGATGTCCGCCAGGAACATTTGGCTCACCTGATGGAGCATGTACGCCTGCCGCTTCTCTCCAGAGAGTACCTAGTGCAGGTATGATCATAGATGGATTACCAGATGGGCCTAACAGGGAGGCGAGGCGCCTGTGCCTTCATGAGGTGACATGCAGTATTAGTTAATTTGAAACTCTTGGAGGTCAGATAAAGGTAGAGCGCGGATACCTGAACCGAGCCCAATGGGACCTGTTGGGTACCTGAGGGTTCAGCCTGCATTCGGATAGAAATTTAGAAATTATGTTTGGGTCCAGGTCAAGTTCAGACACATCAGTGTTTATGAATGTTTCTGCTGGAGCTCTCTAATTAACTCACATGATCTTATTTTTGTCATAGAAGGCAGTCTAACATCACTTGCCTTTGGCTCATATCTGTGACCAGATCACAGCTATGCCATGAACACAGCATCAGCATGACTGCTGCTTAAGAATCATACTGTGTTAAAGTGTCATCCTTGTTCCAACACCCAGGCAGGTCTCTGTCTTCCAACATAAAGCCAGGCAACATGGTGATACTTATCCAGATTAGAGGAAACATTGTTGAACTGTTGCTGTTACTGTTGTTAAAACAAGGCTGAGAAGGCAAATCAGAGCACGTCTTTTCTCACACCAGTGCCAAATGAAGTTTTCAAATTGTATTTCAGCAACTGAGAGTATATGATACAGTACTCATGACGTGGGTATTTTCAGCCATGTAAACTCCAAAAGTAGACTCACAGTCAGACTTAATAGTGATTCAGAGATCTTGGTATAGTCTACTCTGTTCATTGAGCTCAGTCTTGTAGTTTTTGTTTTTAGTTGTGTTTATTACAATATTCTCTGTCCCAGGACAGTAGGCCTTAAAAGAACATTTGCAAAAATGAAATGCTTTGAATGTCACAGTTTCTCTGTTACTCTGACATCAAATTCATCACCGAATGTTATGTTACATAACAATATAACATTTCATCTCTACTATTAACAATGTTCAGGTAGAATCTAAAGACAAACCTTTAGTTTTTCTGTATAACCAGTCTTGATTCATCATCATATTATGTTCTCAGTTTCCTTTGCTTTTCGCTGAAATATGTCACAACAGTTAAAAAGCTGCTGTACTGACTATACTGTAGCACTGTGTAAATCCTGCTGGCTGATTGGTTCCTCTCTGTCTCCTTGGTTGTGTCAGCGGGTAGAGGAGGAGTCTCTGATTAAAAATAGCAGTGCTTGTAAAGACTACCTGATTGAGGCCATGAAGTACCACCTGCTGCCAGCTGACCAGAGAGCTCTGATGAAGACTGCACGCACACGCATGAGGACTCCTGCCTGCTGTCCTAAGGTGGAAACACAGTCTCTGCAACAGCAGAAGATATGAGGATTTAAATAAGAGAACGCAGTATTAAACTAAAACACTGCTGCCTTTCTTGCGTTTAGGTAATGGTAGTGGTTGGAGGCCAGGCTCCCAAGGCCATCCGCAGTGTTGAATGTTACGATTTTGAGGAGCAGCGATGGTACCAGGTGGCTGAACTCCCCACCAGAAGGTGCAGAGCAGGTACTCTAGGAAACCACTAAATGACAATAACATAAACTGCATCACAGTTACGAGGCTGGATTTAATTGAACATGTGGGTCCATCAAAGGATCTATAGGCCTTCACCTACTCCTCAAGTGAAATGGCTTGATGAAATCAAACTAATGGTGCATTTGACTTGTAAATATTAAGTTAATAGAATTATTAATCATTTGGACTTTGCCCATAAACAGACAATAAAGTGTAAATACCATCGGTTTCATGATACATTGCCAGTGTTGTTGGCAAGTAGTGTACAATATACTGTTTCTGCATAACTTGCAATAAATCTGTGATTAGCATATTTAGTTTACTGATGAGAATTAACAGGGATGTTCAGGTTGGTCTGTTGAAATATCTCCCAGTGACAGAAGACTACATGAACCCAAATACCTCATACAGTAAGTGCATTGTGCTGTCGTGATATTTCTAGGTTTTATGAGTTGACGCTTCCCTGCGCCTTCGGGTCGGGGATAGGTCTCTTACTGCCGTTTGTGCCTACGGGCCGAATGGCAGTGTAGAGTACCCGGCCTTCTTGGAGTCCCTGGGAGGGGTGCTGGAAAAGGCCCCGACTGGGGACTCCGTTGTTCTACTGGAGGATTTCAACGCCCACGTGGGCACAGTTTGTCCATAACGAACACCATGTTCAAGCATAAGGGTGTCCATCAGTGCACATGGCACCAGGACACCCTAGGCCGGAGGTCGATGATCGACTTTGTGGTTGTTTCATCTGACCTCCGGCCGTATGTCTTGGACACTCGGGTGAAGAGAGGGGCGGAGCTGTCAACTGATCACCACCTGGTGGTGAGCTGGATCCGATGGCGGGGGAGGAAGCTGGACAGACTCGGCAGACCCAAACGTATTGTGAGGGTCTGTTGGGAACGTTTAGCAGAATCCCCTGTCAGAGAGATCTTCAACTCCCGCCTCCGGCAGAGCTTTGACCAGATCCCAGGGGAGGCTGGAGATACTGAGTCCGAGTGGACCATATTCTCCACCTCCATTGTCGATGCGGCCGTT